>NC_041385.1:601968922-602009175 GCF_002162155.2 Triticum dicoccoides
GCGCGGGATCGTCCAGAGCGACGAGGGGGGCGCCAGGCAAGCAGGGAGGCTGGTGGCGTGGCGCGGTGGCGCGCGCACGCGCCGGGCACGCTCCCCTCCCTCTGTCGAGGACGAAGACGACAGAGGAGGAGGCGGGCTGGGCCGCTTGCTGGCTGGGCCGGCCTGCTGCTGCTGGGCTGCACAGGGAGGAGCCCCAGGTAAGCTTCTCCTTCTTTTATTTTTTTTTGTTTTCTAATTTTTCTGACATTTGTTTTGATTTAGTAATAATACTAAATCAATTTATTTACTTATGCCAATTTTTGCAGGGGCTAACTATATTATTCCAGAGCTCCTTTATAAATGGCATAATTTTTGGACCATATTTCATATATATAACAATATATATCCAAAGCAAATAATTATCGGATTAATCCAAATGGCCAAAATTAAATATCCATGAGCTCCTAAAAATATTGGTTTGATTTTTATCTCTGTCCAATATTTTCAGAGGGCAACATGAGCATTTTCTTGGACCCTTTTGGAGAAATTTTTATTTGGGTCATTTTCAAAGATGATTCTGAGGGTTCCACCAATCCTCATTTCAAATTTAAATGAGATTTAAACATGATGCACAAATGACTAGCTAGTCTAGGTCATACCAGACTAGGGATGTGACAGGCTCTGCGTAATGTACGCCTACCTAATGACTTCAAGGGACCTCGAAAGGTGCCGAATTACATGGCCGACTTACAGCCTGGAGCGTGGATCGAGAGCTATGAGATGGCCATGGAGTTGTTGGAGGTCAGCGATGCAGCAATGGCTAAGTACTTCACCATGATGTTAGATGGAACGGCCCGGTCCTGGTTAAAGGGCTTGCCACCCAATTCCATTGATTCGTGGGCAGATCTGAAAGACCGTGTCATCCAGAACTTCAAGGACAATTGCAAGCAATCCATGTCGATTGTGGATTTGAAAAATTGTAAGCAGGAGGAGGGTGAGTCTACGACTCACTGGGTACGCCGGGTTAAGGAGATAATACATTCATCTGACAAGATGGATGCTGGCTCTGCAGTCCTTATGTTGGAAAAGAACTGCCGCTTTGAGCCATTGAGACAGAAGCTGGGGCGCCTTAAGCGTGATTGCAATGATATGGGTACGCTGATGGCCGCTTTAGTTAAATACGCCGACTCTGATAGTACCAAGGACCCCGCGTCTGATGAGGAAAAGACGGGGGAAGGAAAGAAGAACGACAAAGGAAAGGGACAGCAGCATAACCCGATGAATCAAGGGGGCACCAAGCATAAGGCCGAGGGTAACCCGGAGTTTGTAGCCAACGCCAATGCACATGATAATAATAAGAGACGTAAGGGCAGACCACCCCCCGATCTGGTGGGTCAGGCCCATCTCTTGAGCAGCTACTCAATGAGCCGTGCCCGAAACACGGCACTAGGGAACGACCCGCCACCCACTTATGGAAAGATTGTTCGATCATGAAGGCTTTTAAGAATTCCAACACATTTGATGGCAATCATGGGTCGGGCGGCGGCTCAGGAGCTGGCGGTTTTCATGGCCCGGGTGGCGGTTCAAGCTCCGGCTTTCAGGGACATCAGGGCAGTTATAATCAGCAGCAATCTGGTCAAGGGGAACAACAGCAGCAGCAGTCGGGTTATCAAAGCCATCCGAAGTAGCTGAATAGTGGGCAGTATCACGTGTTTACCACTAGCTTGTGCAAATGTGACCAGAAGGTTCATAAGAGGGCTATAAATTCTATTGAGCCGGTGGTTCCCCGTTATTTGAGGTGGTTAGAACAACCCAGTGTGTGGAGCAGGGAAGATCACCCCATCAGGGTTGATAATCCGGGTCAGTTAGCCTTGGTGGTCGCCCCTCAAGTTGGTGGATATAAATTCACTAAGGTACTCATGGACGGGGGTAGCAGCATCAATATCCTATATTATGAGACCTTTTAACGCATGGGGTTAACTGATAAGAATTTGAAGACGTCCAACACTGTTTTTCATGGAGTGGTCCCTGGTAAGTCGGCGTACCCAGTTGGCAAGATTGAACTGGAAATGGCTTTTGGAGATGAGTATGACTCCAGAGCTGAAAAACTAACCTTTGAGGTGGTCAAAATCAGGAGTCCATATCATGCTCTGTTTGGACGACCGGCTTATGCCAAGTTCATGGCACAGCCGTGCTATGTTTACCTGCAGCTTAAGATGCCGGGTCACAAGGGTACCATCACCGTGCATGGAAGTCGAAAGGTAGCCCTAGAATGTGAGGAGGGCGACGCGGCTTATGCTGAGTCTGTTTGTGCAGCAGAGGAACTGAAGTTTTATCAAAACAACGTTGACCCGGCAGATATGACCTCTCTAAAGAAGCCAACCACCGAGCATGACCCGGCGATGAAGTTTAAGTCGGCTGCTGAAACCAAGCTTGTGGATTTCAATCCGAGTGATTCATCTAAGCAGTTCAGCAGCAGTGCCAATTTGGATCCTAAATAGGAAAGCGCGCTCACCGAGTTCATCCGTGAGAACCGGGACATCTTTGCATGGAAACCTTCTGACATGCCAGATGTACTGAGAGAACTCGCTGAGCACACTCTCAATATTGATCCGAAGTATAAGCCGGTCAGGCAGTTTCTTCGACGGTTCAACGAAGAGAGGCTGAAAGCTATTGGAGAGGAAGTCGCTCGGCTCTTAGCAGCTGGGTTTATTGTTGAAGTTTTTCACCCAGAGTGGTTGGCTAACCAGGTACTCGTGCTCAAGAAGAACGGCACCTGGTGGATGTGTGTGGATTACACGGACTTAAATAACGCTTGTCCAGCTAATCCCTTTGCTCTCCCCCATATTGATCAAATCATTGATGCTACGGCGGGTTGTGAGCGGTTAAGCTTTTTGGATGCTTACTCTGGTTGTCATCAGATGAAGATGGCAGTTAAGGACCAGGAGAAGACGGCTTTCATCACTCCGTTTGGAGCCTTCTGTTATGTATCTATGCCATTTGGGCTCAAGAGTGCTCAGGCGACTTATCAGCGATGTGTACAAAACTGTCTCCACGATCAAATTGGGCGCAATGTTCATGCTTATGTGGATGATATCATGGTGAAGTCTAGAGAGAAGGAAACCTTGATATCTGACCTGAAAGAGACCTTTGATAATCTCCGGATTTATAAAATGATGCTTAACCCGGAAAAGTGTGTATTTGGTGCACCTGCAGTTAAGCTCTTAGGTTTCTTGGTTTCAAACAGAGGCATTGAAGCTAATCCGGAGAAGATCAAGGCAATTACCTCTCTGGCTAAACCGGCATGCATCAATGATGTTTAGCGACTAGCGGGTCGTGTTGCTGCTTTAAGCCAGTTCAATGATGGTTAGGTGAGAAGGCTCTACCGCTGTATCAGATGATGAAGAAAACAGACACCTTTGTCTGGAGTGATGCTGCTAATACTGCCTTTGAAGATTTAAAGAGACAGTTGTCTGAGCCACCGGTCCTTGCGGCTCCCATTGATAATGAGTCGTTGCTATTATATGTGGCTACTAATTCATGAGCCATCAGTGTTGCCATCGTGGTGGGGCGTAAGGAGGCAGGCAAGGAGTATCTGGTTCACCGGCCGGTTTACTACATCAGCGAGGTGCTCATTGAGTCTAGATAGAGATATCCACATTGGCAGAAACTTGTCTACGGAGTGTTCATGGCAAACTGGAAGCTGAAGCAGTACTTCCAAAGTCATCCTATAACAGTGGTAAGTTCCGCCCCTTTGGGAGACATCATTCAGAATAGGGAGGCCACAAGACGAATCGCCAAGTGGGCTATTGAGCTTGGGCCCTATGGTTTGAAGTATATGCCACGTACTGCTATTAAATCTCAAGCCTTGGTGGACTTTATCAATGATTGGACAGAGTTGCAGGCACCTGAGGAGAAGCCAGATAACACATATTGGACTATTCACTTTGATGGATCCAGGCAGTTAGAAGGCTCAGGGGCTGGAGTTGTTTTAACTTCCCCTCGAGGTGACAAGTTTCATTATGTGCTCCGGCTTATGTTTCCCTGTACTAACAATGCAGCTGAGTACGAGGACTTGCTCCATGGTCTCCGGATGGCCAAAGAGATGAATTTGAGCCGGGTAAGGTGCTTGGGCGACTCAGATCTCGTGGCTCAACAGGTGTCAGGCAAGTGGGACTCCAAGGATCCCCTTATGGCGTCTTACCGTCGTGAAGTAGATGCTATGGCTGGGCACTTCAGAGGTTATCAAGTAGAGCACATCGATCGAAGGAAGAATCAGGTGGCTGATGTGTTAAGCCGGTTGGGATCTCAGCGTAAGCCGGTGCCGCCTATTACCTTTCTCGATGTTTTGCATAATCCTTCTGTCAAGGTACCTACAGAGGAAGAACTAGCAGTGCCAGACCCGGAGGCACAACTGGTGGCTGCCCTTCACATCATCCCGGATTGGACAGTGCTATATTTGGCCTACATTACCCGGGGAGAGTTGCCTGAGGATGAGACCTTGGCGAGACAAATCATCAGGCGATCCAAGTCTATGACGATTGTTAATGGCGAGTTACATCACCTCAGTGTCACGGGGGCATTTCAACGTTGTGTGTCGCCTGCGGAGGGTCAAGAGATACTTCGTGAGATCCATGAAGGAGATTGTGGTCATCATGCCGGCTCAAAATCTCTTGTGGCCAAGGCTTTTCGTCATGCTTTCTATTGGATGCCGGCTCATGCTGATGCAGAGGATCTAGTCAGCAAATGTGATGGATGTCAAAAATTCTCACGACGAGCTCATGTGCCGGCTCAAGAGTTGAGGATGATTCCAATTACTTGGCCGTTTGCAGTCTAGGGGCTTGACATGGTTGGACCTTTCAAGAGGTCTAAGGATAAAAAGACACACCTCCTGGTGGCAGTGGATAAGTTTACAAAGTGGGTTGAGGCAGAGCCGGTCAGTAAGTGTGATGCAGCCACAGCGGTTCAGTTCATCAAAAAGGTGATCTTTCATTTTGGTTTTCCACACAGCATCATAACTGATAATGGCACTAATCTCTCCAAAGGTGCTATGGAAGAGTTCTGTCAACGAGAACATATCCGGCTTGATGTTTCGGCTGTTGCTCATCCTCAATCTAATGGTCAAGCAGAAAGAGCTAATCAGGAGATCCTGAAGGGTATCAAACCACGGCTCTTGGTCCCCTTACAGCGGACTCCGGGTTGTTGGGTGGGGGAGTTACCCTCTGTACTGTGGAGCATCAACACTACGCCTAACAGATCCACGGGTTACACACCTTTTTTCATGGTCTATGGAGCAGAGGCAGTCCTGCCAAGTGACATCCGGCACGACTCACCCCGCGTGGCGGCTTACGTTGAGGCTGATAACGAAAAATCTCATCAGGATGCACTTGACTTGTTGGATGAGGAGCGAGACTTGGCAATAGCCCGCTCGGCGATTTACCAGCAAGACCTTCGTTGCTATCACAGCCGCCGGGTTAGAAGCAGAACCTTTCAGGAAGCCGACTTAGTGCTCCGGCTCATCCAGGATCAGTCTGATATGCACAAGCTACCCCCTCCTTGGGAAGGACCATTTGTGGTCAGCAAGAATCTGAACAACGGGTCATACTACCTCATCGATATTCGAGAGCACAAAGACTCACTTAAGTCGGAGGAGGAGACCCGCCGGCTGTGGAATATAGCCCATCTTCGGCCTTACTATACTTGAGCCACCGGCTCTCAAGATGTATATATTTTGACGATGTATATATTATATAAAGCAATAAAGCAGGATCTCTGTCCTTTTTTACCCTCAAAAGTCTATATGTCTTTTTTATCAGATGGTGGAAACAACCAACAGGGAGCGGATCATATCTGAATCCGGCTTTCCTTTTGTTCCGGCTTATGATCATATCTGAATCTAGCCATGATCACTTGGGGGCTTCCTTTTCAAACATAGGTCGTATTTGAACCAAAGAGAACATAGTTGTCATTACCCACTTGATCGGCATACTGCCAAACCCACTTGGGGGCTTCTTGATCATATTTGAATCATAGCTTAACCCCTTTGGGTCTGACATGGATCGTATTCGAATCAGCGTCATTAAACAACTTTTATGGTCACTTGGGGGCTTCCTATTCAAACATAGGTCATATTAGAACCAAAGAGAACATAGCTGTCGATACCCACTTGATTGGCATCGCCAAAGCCACTGGGGGCTATATGATCGTATCTGAATCTTAGCTTATCCCCTTTGGAACGGTTTACTGATCGTATTCGAATCAGAAGCCTTTGTATGTTGTTATTATCCATTATATTTCATAAGTTTAAAATATTTGACTATCTTGAGACCTTCTTGAAAGCACTATGAGATGGTTTTTTTGTTTTTGTGACTTAATATTGATCACCCTAGGTTATTAAGTGACAGGTGAACATTATATGTTCCAACCTTCAGGAGTTAAATTTACCCGCATGGTGTAAATCATATAAGAAGGAGAGATCATCAAAAGGATTGCAGGTATACTATTGTGATTATGTTTAACAATTATAATCATAGCCTGGACTTTATATGATGTGTTGGTTCGCACTCTGGGTTATCAATACCTTATGTGACCCCTGAGGTGATAAACCGCCAAGGGAATTTTGCTTGTTTTATATGCAGGATAAGGTAAGCAAATTTGACATCAAGGAGATAAAAGATCAATATAAGCTGGAAGTATATAGCGATGGCGGCTTACGAAAGTATTAAGCGCCATAAACATGCGCGAAGGCATGACAAAATTGAGAGGTTTTTTCTACCCTATTACAAGACTCCCCGAGTCTGAATAATGAAGCATTGTTTTGCAAAGTCATAAAACGCCTGGCGGTTCACTCCTTTGGTTGGCTTCAAGACTCCGGGTCATCCTTCTCCGCTTCTCCGTCGGCTGCTTTGTCCTGGAAAGTTGACGAGGCCCAGTCAATGCCGCTCAAGGCTTCAAACTCGGCTTCATCATCTATTAAAATGGCTGGGTCCACTTCAGGGGCAAAGGTATGCTTACGAGTTGGAGGGATCAGGCTGACTTCATCATAGGGAGGTGTTGGGATTCTCTGGTTCTCGCTGTCATAGCCCGGCGAATACTTGGTAAGATCAGTATCGTTCCCAATAAGAGTGGCCATGGGGCGTATATCTTTGACACAGGCGGTGAAGTCATGTTCATCAAATACGGTCCCATCTTCTTTAAGACTGGGGTATCCAAGAGCGAGGTCGGCCAGGTCTAGTTCCGGAATCCATGCTTTCGCCTGGCTCAACGCAGCTACGGCCCCGGGACTTGCGGACGCCTGCCTTAGATCTTGGATCCATTGAGGTAGTGAAGCAAGTCGTTTCAGCACATCTTGCAGGAGGTGAGGAATGTCATCTGATAAATCTACAACGGCCAGAGCACGTTGTGACCCGGTGTAGAGATGCTCCACAAGAGTATAAACCTCCTTCAGCTTGATCAACATGTTCTGCTTGAGGTTTGTGCTCCTAGGGCCTGGATTATTAAACATAAGGTGAGCCGGAGTTTACGATTAAAGTAATCATTGAAAGGAGGTTTGCAAGGTTTAAAGTTTATATGAGTAACTTACCAAAGATTGCTGAGTCCATTTGAGATATTTGGCGCTTTAAGCCGGACAACTCCGTTGTTACTTCTGCAAGTAAAGCTTCTGCCGTCTCAGCCCGGGTTAACAGTGTAGTTTTTTCATCAGCCCAGATTTTCTTCTCCGCCTCAAAATTGTTCTTCAACTTCTCTTGTTCAGAGACACTAAATTCAAATTTGGAGTTGGCCTTTTGAATCTCAAGTTCTTGAGTTGCCAGACGACTCTTCAGGTTAGCAGTCTCCGACTCAAATTGACTTATGGTGGCCTGTATTAATGCCAGGTTATAATCAGAATCATGGTAAGATAACGTTAAGTGCCAAGCACTTTGCAAGCAAAGATACTTGACACTTGGGGGCTAATGTGTACTGAAGAATTTTAAAACTTATAATGCCGGCTCATGGAAATTAAGTCTCAAGCACTTTGCAAGCAAAGATGCTTGACACTTGGGGGCTAATGTGTATTGCAAGTTTAAAGTATTATGTTACAACCGGGTTAACTATCTTCTTTCTAAACCGGACAAATCAGTGCTAAGTAGTTTTCTAAGTCTATAGCATATTTATTTATAAGCAATAAACTTGGGGGCTGATACAGTAAGTATGATTCGAAAAAGTAACATTAGTCATACCTCAGATTTTTGCTGTATTGGCTTCACCATGTCAATTTCCAGGTCACGACTGCTATGTACTTGATTGAGATAGCCAGAGACTATATCTCTAATACTTAAATGAGTATAGTCAGCAATGTCTAGCTTGGCCATTCGACGTTCCAGAAGTTCCTCCTTAGCAGAGCACTTGGCAAGGACAGTGGGTCGCCCTGGCTCAACAAAGTGAGTCTTCAGAATCTCAACGTCTGGATCAATTGTTTTGGTCGGGCTAGGAGCTTCCGGGTTATCAGAGCTGTTGAGAGTATTTTCGGCGGGTGGATCAGAGGTTGGTGCTGGAATGTCATAGCCTGGTTCAGGCGGCAGCTGATGGGTAGAACTATCAGGAGCAGTCGTGCCAAGCTCCGGTCAGTCACGACTGGGTCTCGGGACGACTTACTCTTTTTGGCCCTCTTACTAGGCTTCACTTGCACGCTGTGGACAAAGGCAGAAGGATGAGTATAAAAGCATGGGTAAGGTAAAGCATAAGGTAAACAAAAATAAGTTACCCGAGGGCAGTTTTGAAAGCCGACATGTTAGATTGCATAGACTCGCCGGAGGAAGGAGAGGTATCCTGATAATTGGAGTCAGATGAATTGAGAGGTTGGCGAAATAAACCCGCCAAAGGTAAAACAGAACGTAAATCGGAGATAACCTCAGTCCGACGCTTCCTGGTTACGTCAGGTAAGCCGGAGGAGAGCTCTACATCCTTGCTGTTCCGGGTCTGCCTCCGGCTCTCAAACTGTTGTTGCTTCAAAAGAAATTGAGGATCTTGATAAGCTAGAGGATGTGAAAATCTTACTTTCCGGGTCACCCTTCGGATTTTTTGCTTTGGTAAAGGCTCTGAGTCGGACGAGATTATAGTTACCTCTTCATCAACCGCTTGACTGTTCCCCGTATCCTCCTAAAAGGATAGAATGTCAATAAAATAATGACAAAAGAGTCAGGAGAGTTAAGAATTACCTCTTCTTCATCATCAGAAGTGTCATCCAATTTGAGTAAATCCGAAGCGCTTGGTTTCTTCTTCCTTGAAGTTCCTGTTTTGGCGGCTTTCCTTTCAGCTCTTTTTGCCGCTCTGGCTTGTTTGGCCGCCTCATGGTTATATTTAACCTTCCAGAAGTTGTCATCGGCCTGTGAAAAATAATAAGGGGTTATGAGTAAAAGCAAGATGTAATATAGTAAAGAGTATTCATTGAGGTTGGTGACTCACAGCAGGGGCCGGGTTCTTCTTGCAGAAGGGAATTAAGCCAAAGGCATTACTAATCACCGTGCCTTCTTTCAACAACGATTGGATCATGGTCTCCACCACATCTTCTGGTAAGTCATCGGGGCTATGACGCAGTGGGTCATCCTTCTCGCCGGAGTAAGTGCACATTAAGCCGGGGCGGTGGCTTAACGAAAGCACTCGCCAAGTAATCCAGACTCGGACCAGGTCAATACCGTCTAAGACATTTCCCAAGAGAGCTTTGATTTTTATAATGGTGGGAGCAAGTGGCAGACGTTCAACAGTAGTCAGTTTATCCGGCAGTGGGTGGTTGGACTCAAGGCGCAGGGCGCGGAAGCCGGGCAGAGGATTTTCCTTAGCCGGAGAAGTGTCCTGACAGTAGAACCATGTCTGATTCCAATCCTTTGGGTGACTCGGTAGTTCAGCATAAGGAAAGAGGCAGTCTCTCCGCCGCTGAATCGAGATGCCACCGAGTTCAAGACTGGGCCCGTTAGCACGTTCATTCTGCCGGTTTAAATAGAACAGCTCTCTGAATAAAAGTATATTGGGCTCTTCTCCAAGGTACACCTCGCAGAAGACTTGGAAGTTGCAAATGTTTGACACGGAATTGGGCCCGGTGTCTTGAGGTCTGAGGTCAAAGAAATGCAAAACATCCCTAAAGAATTTTGAACCAGGTGGAGCGAAGCCCCGGTTCATGTGATTAGTAAACACGATTACCTCCCCCTTTTTGGGTTGAGGCTTCTCCTCTGACGGGTTAGGGGCACGATAAGACATGACCTCCTTCGTCTTGGGCAGATGGCCAGATTTCACAAAATCAGACAAGGTGCTCTCTGTAACAGTGGATTTGACCCAGTTGCAGGTCACGGGAGCTTTGGGAGCATTGGGTGCCATTACGTAAATTGAAGCCTATGACAAAATGAGAGGTTCTGGTTCAGATTTAACCCGGAGGAAAACATTCTAAGTTTATTCAAAATGGTGGCTTAAGAATGGGCCTAATGATATATGGGTAACCATGTAGTGATATTTAAGCCGCTACAGGTATCAAAGGCAGTTAAATTTTCTTAAGTCCCGAGGACAGAGGCATTTTTTTAAAGGTGGAACAAACGGGTTTCACAAGTTGCGGCTATTATTTTGGATCAAACGGCTGTTCTGAAAAGAAAAATTTCTAGACCTAGGACTAGCACGGATGAAGCTCAAGGGCTCGAACGGGGTCTCTGTGTGTCGGTGTACTAGAGTAGGGGTACCCTAGTATCCCGAACTCGTGCACGGGCAGTCGCAGCATCCCGCGGCAAGGCTTGCCGGGTGACCGCCAAGACCCTCCGTGGTTCCCTTGAAGACCATTCAAGAACAAAGTACTCAAACCAAGGCCCCGGCAAGAGGAGCTTGCCGGGAAGGCCAACCAAGGCCCCGGCAAGAGGAGCTTGCCGGGAAGGCCAACCCAGGCCCCGGCAAGAGGAGCATGCCGGGAAGAGACAAGACCCCAGCAAGAGGAGCTTGTCGGGAAGGCCACTCAAGGCATACCAAGAAAGCTTGCCGCGACGCGCCCTGCGTCGCGGCAAGGCCCGGCGAGTGACAAGCTCCCAAACACGACAAGACGACGACCGCGGCAAAGGAGCTTGCCGCGGGAAACCCCCACTTCGTGCCCGCGCTCCAGCGCACCTGCTAACGTGTCGCTCTAGGACTCTCCCAAGCACACGTGGCAGGAGGCCGTGCAGCTAGGGGTGCGCGGTGGCAAGCGGAGATGAAGAGAAGGCCATCGTGGCAAACGGTGGCGCTCCTAACGGTCACTTTTTGCACTGTTTAGGCAACTCAGACAGGCATTCAATGACCTTGTCCCCTGCCTTCAGAGTTAGGTAGGGTGCACTGTGTCTACAGTAGCGGTAGCTGTACCTACCGCATCCTTTTCCATTTTTACCCTTCTAGTCTACATTGCCACCTGTCGGTGACCCCTTGAAAGTATAAAAGGAGGCCCTAGCGCAACGTAGAAGGGGTTCGGCCGGTTCGGCTCATTCGAAACACCAGGAACACTCTCACGCTCAGTCTGGCAGCGTCCAACGCTCCTGAGCAGGAATTCAATACACACAAACAAGCAGCAGTAGGGTTTTACGCATCCGTGCGGCCCGAAGCTGGGTAAAAACCGCTCGCGTGTACCGCCTCGATCCGCTCTTTGTGCAACCTCCGCCCTCACCGAACCGAAAGGGGCCCTGTCCCCATAGGTGTTGGTGGATCAGCCCCCCCGACATCTCTGGCGCGCCAGGTAGGGGGCGTCGAGATCGTGCGAACCCGATCCGGCGTGCACGCTAGCTAAATCTTCATCGTCTTCATCGACATGCCACCGAAGAAGAAGGCTTCGGGGGCAACAGCCCCGTCTGTGTCACTTCCACCACCTCCGGAGCAGGCGGACGGTGGAGTGGACGCCAGCGGAAGAATGGACATCGACGAGGGTGCCCACAGCGCTGCCAAGTCCAAGGACAAGGCGGCGCAGACCTCGGCGTCCATACGCCCACCGCACCCATCTCAGGAAGGGCGGGACCAGCAGCGTCATAGCGTTCGCAGCACCATACGTCCGCTGGCCCAAGATCAAGCTGGTGGTTCACGTGGCGTTCAAGACCAGCATGCACGCCAGCATGCTGGCCCCAGCGAGGTGCGGTCGCCTGGACGGGACGCTGCTCCTTCTAACTTGGTTAGGAGTCCGAGCATGTCCCGCTCCTCGCACCGTTCACCTCTGCCGCCCACTACGCCGGCGGAAGCCTTGGCGCGGGCCCAGCTACTCCTAGATTACCCTCCAACGGAGGACAAGACCGACGAATGGAGGGCCACTATCCAGAGCCTCATCGGCTTCGCCAACGGCGACACTGCGCGGCAACCAAGCACCTCGCTACCGCGGCAGGATAGCCGGACGCGAGCCGATGGCAACAAGACCGGGGAAGGTGCGAATTCCATGCACTCTCCACTACGAAGGCCGAAATCGCCGACTCACCGGGTCCACCCAGACAGCGGCTCCACCGCGTCGTCGGACCCACGAGCTCGTCGCGACCAGCGTCAAGTTCTCCATGAACGACAACAAGAAGACGCTCGAACCCGCATCGAGCGCCGAAGAGAAGCGCGACGTCAATCCGACAAGCGCGCTGGGCCCTCTGTTGACATGCATGCGCCAGGGGAACCAGGCGATCTGCCGTACGCGGTAGGTTGTCCTGCGTTCACCCGTGAGCTGCGGCAAGTCCAGTGGCCCAGCACAAAGAATTTCCAACCAGACGTACTAGAGAAGTACGACGGCAAGACGCATCCGTCGGAGTTTCTCAGCATCTACACCATCGCAATGCAGGCTGCCAGGGGACGGGACGACAAGATCCTTGCCAACTACTTCCTGCTGGTACTCAAGCCCAACGTCAGGTCCTGGCTCATGCACTTGCCGGACAATTCCATCTCCTCTTGGGCAGATTTATGCCATCAGTTTGTCGGCGCCTTTACAGGCGGCCACAAGCCACATAGCCAAGAAAGCGATCTTCATCTGCTCGCCCAGAAGGAAGGAGAGCCACTGCGCAAGTACATTCAGAGATTCAGCCGTGTACAGCACAACATCCCAGACGTCCACCCCGCCGCGATCATCAGCGCGTTCCATCAGAACGTGCGAAACCGAAGGATGAGGGAGGAGATGGCGATGTGTAAGATCAGAGACGTCAGCGAGCTTTACGCCCTGGCCGACAAGTGTGCACGTGCTGAAGAGGGGAGGAGGCTCCCCGGAGAGGATACATGAGCAGGAGGATCTGACAGTGAGGATGCCGCCCCGGCAAAGAAAGGCTGGCGGCGGAACAACAGAAGGAAAAAGGGCAAGGAAGTGCTAGCTGTCGAGCAGTCCGGCAACGGAGGTGGCGCCAAGGAAGCTAAAGCTGGTGGCTCCGATAAGGAGGCCCAGCCTATGGCGGCCGCCGACAAGCAGGACAGCTCCGGCAAGCAGTATTGTAAGATACACCGCACCAAGGGCCACGATCTCCAGAACTGCAAGAAAGTCGAATAGCTTGTTGAGCAACAGAAAGCTGACTACGAGCGGCGCGACAAGGAGAAGGCCCAGGAAGGAACTGGTGGATCCGGCAAGAAACGTCCCGGCCGAGGGGGACGCCGCGGCAAGATCAAGCAGCGGCAAGGAGATAGGCCTCCCCGCGGCCGCGACAAGGATGAAGATGACGACGATGACGAAGACTTGGATGATGACGAGGCTGACGAGCAGGAATTTCAGAAAGCCACAGAGGTACTATGCGTTGACGGTGGCGCCTCTCTGTATACTTCGCACCGCCAACTCAAGCAGTGGATGCGGGAAGTGAATGCAGCAGAGCCATCCATAGAGTCACGCAAGCCTCTGAAATGGTCCAGCACGCCTATCATCTTCGACATTGAGGATCACCCTGATCGCGTAACTGCGGTCGGGTGCTTGCCGATGTTGGTTTCACCAACTATCCGCAACCTCAAGGTCACGAAGATGCTAGTTGACGGCGGGGCCGGCTTGAATCTGATCTCCTCCGCGGTCCTTCAGAAACTCCAGATCCCTGACAGCGAGCTCGAGGAGACCGGCACATTCCAAGGAGTCAGCCCGGGAAGAAGCAAGCCGAAGGGAAAGATCACGCTGCCGGTCACATTTGGTAGCGAGCTGAAGTTCAGAACTGAGAGGGTCACATTTGACGTTTCCATTACCCTACAATGGGATCCTTGGCCGTCCAGCGCTCGCCAAGTTTATGGCAGCCTCTCACTATGCATACAACATGCTCAAGATGCCAGGCCCGATAAGTGTCATCTCTGTCCCCGGCGACAAGAAGGATGCCCTTATCTGCACCGACAAGATTTACCGGGAAGCAGCAGCCGCAGCTGATCACAAGATACTTGCCGCTGAAGCTCCCGGAGGGAAGAAGAAGACAAAGTCCGGCAAGAGCTCTGATGCCCACTCCAGCAAGCGCACCTCTTTGGAGTGCTGCGCTACCGACGAGGACGCACCATCGAGCTCCACCAGCAAGTGTAAGAAGGCAATAGCAGCTCCACCTGAGACAAAGAAGGTGTCCGCCAAGGAGGACGGCACTGTTGGTACCTTCACCATCAGTGCCACGCTTGACCCCAAATAGGAAAGCGCGCTCATTGCTTTCCTGCGGGCGAATGTCGACGTGTTTGCATGGCAACCGTCTGATATCCCCGGTGTTCCCAGGAAGGTAATCGAGCACCACCTTGCCGTTTGTCCTCATGCGCGGCCCGTCAAGCAAAAAGTCAGGAAGCAAGCAGTGGAGCGCCAAGAGTTCATTGCAGAAGAGATCAGGAAATTGGAAGCAGCAGGCCTTGTCAGAGGAGTGCTCCATCCCACGTGGTTGGCCAATCCTGTAGTCGTGCGCAAGGCGAACGGGAAATGGAGGCTTTGTATAGACTTCACTGATGTCAATAAAGCTTGTCCCAAAGATCCATTTCCCTTGCCGCGCATTGACCAGATTGTTGACTCCACAGCTGGATGCAATTTGCTTTCATTTCTTGATGCATATTCAGGATACCATCAGATCTTCATGGCAGAAGAGGATGAAGAGAAAACCGCATTTATCACCCCTTGCGGCACATACTGTTTTGTACTGATGCCCTTTGGGTTGAAGAATGCTGGTTCAACATTTGCAAGGGTGGTCCATGTCGCTTTTGAGCCACAGATACACAGAAATGTGGAAGCCTACATGGATGATATAGTGGTCAAGAGCAAGGACAAGGCTACCCTGATCCAAGATTTAGAAGAAACTTTTGCAAATCTGCGCAGGATCAACCTCAAGCTCAACCCTGAGAAGTGCGTGTTTGGAGTCCCTTCCGGCAAGCTTCTCAGGTTCTTTGTGTCTCAGCGAGGAATTGAAGCCAACCCCGACAAGATCAAGGCCCTCGAGCAGATTGAGGCACCGAAGCGCGTCAAGGATGTGCGAAGGCTTGCCGGATGCGTGGCTGCTCTCAGCAGGTTTATCTCTAAGTCCGCAGAGCGCGCCTTACCGTTTTTCAAAATATTGAAAAAGGCAGCTCCAATGAAATGGACTCCGGAAGCGGAGGATGCGCTGCAGGACTTGAAGAGGTATCTGTCCTCCACTCCAATACTTGTCGCACCTAAGCCACAAGAGAAGTTGCTGCTGTACCTAGCGGCAACCAATCAAGTGGTTAGTGCTGCGTTAGTAGCAGAGAGGGAGGCGGATGATGAGCCAGCGACCGCGACAAGTGAATCCAGCGACAAGCAGGGGGCTTCTCCGACAAGCTCTGGCCCCGACAAAGTTGAGTCTGCGCAGACATGCAAGGAGGTGCAGAAGAAGATGGTGCAGCGCCCAGTTTACTTTGTCAGCTCCCTTCTCCAGGGGGCTAGGTCGAGGTACTCTGGTGTGCAGAAATTGCTTTTCGGCCTTCTCATGGCCTCGAGAAAGCTGCGCCATTACTTCCAGGCACATGAGATCATAGTTGTCACTCGCTTTCCGCTGAAGAGGATACTACAGAATCCAGAAGCAACAGGCAGGATTGTCGAGTGGGCATTGGAACTGTCAAGCTTTGGCCTCAAGTTTGAGAGCACTGCAATGATCCAAAGCAGGGCATTGGCAGAGTTCATAGCAGAGTGGACGCCAACCCCAGACGAAGAAATTCCAGAGACGAGCATCCCCGTCAAGGAGGCAAGCAAAGAGTGGCTGATGTACTTTGATGGTGCCTTCTCGCTGCAAGGCGCCGGTGCTGGCGTGCTGCTTATCGCACCCACCGGAGAGCACCTCAAGTACGTAGTCCAGATGAACTTTCCCAAGGAGCAAGCAACGAACAATACCGCAGAGTATGAGGGTTTGCTTGCCGGCCTCAGAATCGCAGCCGACCTTGGGATCAAGAAACTCATTGTAAGGGGTGACTCGCAGCTTGTCGTCCGCCAAGTGAACAAGAACTACCAGAGTCCATTGATGGAAGCTTATGTTGATGAAGTAAGGAAGCTAGAAGCACACTTTGACGGCCTGCAAATGGAACACGTTCCACGAGCTCAGAACGACATTGCTGATGGCCTGTCAAAGTGCGCTGCACTAAAGTTGCCTGTGGAACCAGGGATCTTTGTGCTCAAGCTGACTCAACCATCCGTGACACCATCAACTGGACAGAATAAGAAGAGGAAGTTGATTTCTGGTGACTACTTTCCGGCAGAGCTTCCCGAAGCCGCCGCCAAGAAGGTCCCCAAGATCAACGCCAAGAGTGCTGAGGAGCAGTCTGCTCCGGCGAACCTCTTGGTTTGTTCTGTTGAAGCAAACGCTCCCGACAAGTTTTGCTCCGGCAAGCTTGCCGGGGAATATCACGCTCCGGCCGAACCGCAGGTTCTTGCCGTAGAAGCGGATGTTCCCGCAGCAACAGATATGCCTTTAGTCCTTGTTGTCGAGCCACAAGCTCCAGCATGGGCGCATCAGATTGTCCGTTTCCTTCAGACAGGAGAGCTTCCCGAAGAGCAAGAAGAAGCTAAAAGAGTAGCCCGGCAGTCAAGTATGTACAAGTTTGTCGACAACACACTGTACAGAATAAGACTCAACGGTGTGAAATTGAAGTGCATTCGCCGGGAAGATGGACAACAGCTGTTGGCAGAGATACATGGAGGCATATGTGGTCACCACATTGGCGAAAGAGCACTTGCCGGCAAAGCATTCCGACAAGGTTTCTTCTGGCCGACAGCCCTCCAGGATGCAACTGCACAAGTAACCAAGTGTGAAGCGTGCCAGTTCCATTCCAAACAGATACACCAGCCAGCTCAAGCTCTCCAGACGATCCCTTTATCCTGGCCATTTTCGGTCTGGGGGCTCGACATCCTCGGCCCCTTCCCCCGAGCTGTCGGGGGCTTTGAGTTCTTGTACGTTGCAATCAACAAGTTCACAAAGTGGCCGGAAGTGGAACCAGTGAGGAAGGTGACAACACAGTCAGCAGTCAAGTTCTTCAGGTCGATTGTTTGCCGTTTCGGGGTTCCTAACAGGATCATCACCGACAACGACACGCAATTTACGAGCCGCACCTTCATGCAGTATGTCCAAGACCTTGGCGCCAAGGTCTGCTTCGCTTCTGTTGCTCATCCGGGAAGCAACGGTCAAGCAGAGAGGGCAAATGCTGAAGTGCTGCGCGGGCTCAAGACCAGAACTTTGGACAGGCTACACAAGTGCGGAAGAAACTGGATCGAGGAGCTGCCGGTGGTTCTTTGGTCGATCAGGACGACGCCAAATCGAGCCACTGGCCAGACACCCTTCGCTCTAGTCTACGGAGCGGAGGCAGTTCTCCCCACGGAACTCGTTTATGGGTCACCTCGAGTGCTCGCTTATGATGAGCTCGAGCAAGAGCAGCTGCGACAAGATAACGCGCTGCTCCTTGAGGAAGACCGTCTTCAGGCTGCTGTGCGAGCCGCTCGCTACCAGCAAGCTTTGCATCGCTACCATAGCCGCAAAGTTAAAGCCAGAAGCTTCGAGGAAGGCGACCTTGTTCTTCGGCGTGTTCAGTCCGCCAAGAATTCCAACAAGTTGACGCCGAAGTGGGAAGGCCCTTATCGGGTGAAATGAGTCACTAGGCCCGGCGCTGTCCGCCTTGAGACCGAAGATGGCATTCCGTTGAGCAATTCCTGGAACATAGAACATCTTCGTAAGTTTTACCCGTAAGGCGCGGTTGCCGGAAGCTTTTCCGGCAACCACCTTTTGTACAAGTCTTGCCGCTGCTGCATGTAATCCTTTGTACAAAGCCGGGCGCAGACCCCGTGCACCAGTAAAGTTCATGTGCCCCGCACATCTCGTCAGTTTTTTATGCTATAATCCTTTTTCGCATATGTTATCTGACACTTTGTGCAGCACCAAATCCCGGTAAGCAATAACGAGCCCAAGGCTCCATATCATTACTTTATTTCTCTGTTTCTTTCTCAAAAGAAGGAAGGTTCCATCGCCCACAAGGTTTACCGGGGGGGGGGGGAAGGAGAAGATAATGGTGTGGACCAGGCCGTTCGAGAAAGTTTCTCCTTGCCGGGAAGCAGACGACAAAAAATCTAAGTTGCTAAAGCTTGAGCAATCCGTTTTTTAAGTTTTTGAGTTATTTTCCTTGAACGACCGTGCTTTGTATGGAAAACCTGTGCGCGGAGGAACCAACTCGTAGCTAGTTGCGCCTTTACTTTGTTTCGAGCCCGCTAAACAGCTTAAGTGAGCTGCTAGCGCCCTTACTTTGCTTCGAGTCCGCTCAGCAACTTAAGTGAGCCGCTAGCGCCCTTACTTTGTTTCGAGTCCGCTCAACAACTTAAGTGAGCTGCAACTAGTTGCGACGAGGTTGCTTGTCGGTAGCGACCCCGCCAGTAGGCTGCTGAAGTTCCGCACTCGGCGCTCGCGGCAAGGGTACCTGCGCCGACAAGTTTTCCTAGAAAGCGTAGGGCAGAACCATACAAAGCCAAGAGTCGAGTAAAGGAAGTAACACACAATTTTTTGCCTAAGATAGAGTTATATTACAAAAATAACTTGTCGCGCCTCTAATGAAGTGTTCTTATGACATGACTGGCAACGACAAGAGAAGAAGAAAACGGACGGAGGCGAAGCAGGCACGCCGCCCCGCCCGCCTCTTCCCCGAGCGCCTCGACCTCGTCCTCGACCTCATCCGCGACCTTGCCCCCTCCCTCTTCCCCTTATGGCTGGCTCTGCCACCACGGGCGCGTGAGAGGGAGGGATGCGCTGTCTGGCGGCGACCCTCGCCGCCACCAATGAAGGGCCCGGGTTCCCTTTCTCCATGGCGAATGAGAGAAAGGGGAGCTGAAGCTGAAGAAAGGAGGAGATGAGAGAGTGCGGGTTTCTGTGCTCCCCTCCCGCTCTTTATAAAGGAGCGAGGTGGGGGCTCGGCCGCCCCGCTCAGCGAATCAAGGCACGGGAAGAGCAGGGAGTCGAGGCCAACCCGCTGCCTCTGCTCGCGATGACCCAGTTTCCCACTTCCACCGTCCGCGACCCCAAGCGCATGGGAGCCGCGTGGCGGAGATGCAGAACCAAGGCGACGGATGAGGCGGCCTCACTCCGCCCCGTGATCGCGGGGAGTGGACGTCCCGAAAACCGCGCACCGGCCCCGTCCAGTAAATGCACCACGCCCCCACGCCTACCTCCGTTTAGGGAGGAGGGCGTGAACCGTCCCCATCATCGTGGCTTGACGCATGCTCGAGGGGCTTAGCCCCGCGCACGCCGCCCGCGTCACCCACGACGCCGCCTTTGACGCGTGCTGTTCCGGGCGTGCGCGGTGGGAGCGGAGAGATATGCGGCGTGACCTAGGCCGCGCGTGCCCGTGCACTGTTTTGGGCCTGGCCCAACAGCGCTCGGCACCGTGTATGGCCCAGGCCCGGGGGCTCCTGTCGGTGTACTAGAGTAGGGGTACCCTAGTATCCCGAACTCGTCCACGGGCAGTTGCAGCATCCCGCGGCAAGGCTTGCTGGGTGACCGCCAAGACCCTCCGTGGTTCCCTTGAAGACCATTCAAGAACAAAGTACTCAAACCAAGGCCCCGGCAAGAGGAGCTTGCCGGGAAGGCCAACCAAGGCCCCGGCAAGAGGAGCTTGCCAGGAAGGCTAACCAAGGCCCCGACAAGAGGAGCTTGCCGGGAAGAGACAAGACCCCGGCAAGAGGAGCTTGCTGGGAAGGCCACTCAAGGCATACCAAGAAAGCTTGCCGCGACGCGCCCTGCGTCCCGGCAAGGCCCGGCGAGCGACAAGCTCCCAAACACGACAAGACGACGACCGCGGCAAAGGAGCTTGCCGCGGGAAACCCCCACTTCATGCCCGCGCTCCAGCGCACCTGCTAACGTGTCGCTCTAGGACTCTCCCAAGCACACGTGGCAGGAAGCCGTGCAGCTAGGGGTGCGCGGTGGCAAGCGGAGATGAAGAGAAGGCCATCGTGGCAAACGGTGGCGCTCCTAACGGTCACTTTTTGCACTGTTTAGGCAACTCAGACAGGCATTCAATGACCTTGTCCCCTGCCATCAGAGTTAGGTAGGGTGCACTGTGTCTACAGTAGCGGTAGCTGTACCTACCGCATCCTTTTCCATTTTTACCCTTCTAGTCTACGTTGCCACCTGTCGGTGACCCCTTGAAAGTATAAAAGGAGGCCCTAGCACAACGTAGAAGGGGTTCGGCCGGTTCGGCTCATTCGAAACACCAGGAACACTCTCACGCTCAGTCTGGCAGCGTCCAACGCTCCTGAGCAGGAATTCAATACACACAAACAAGCAGCAGTAGGGTTTTATGCATTCGTGCGGCCCGAAGCTGGGTAAAAACCGCTCGCGTGTACCGCCTCGATCCGCTCTTTGTGCGACCTCCGCCCTCACCGAACCGAAAGGGGTCCTGTCCCCATAGGTGTTGGTGGATCAGCCCCCCCGACACTGTGCGATGAAAAGGATCTGCTTGCATTCGAAATGGGTGCGAATAAGCTACCACATCAGTTTTTTAGCATCTTAAAGATCAAGAAACAGCGGTGGTGAAGAAATCTATGAGGGGTTCCTGACGAACAACGAAGAACACCGAAGAACTTGAAGGTCCTAATGCAGATCTGAGGAACAAGAAAGGAGGAAACTTACAGATGCAGAGTTGCTGCGGAGGTCCGTCGCGTTTTTCTGGTCAAATCAGGTTGATGCAGCGGCCTGAGTTGGTGAGGACGAGGAGATCTGCGATGGCAGCGGCGGCGCAGCTTGAGCGGCAGAGAGAGAGAGAGCAAGAGGAAGAAGACGAATGACTGAGGGAGAAAATGAAAAAGACCTAGGTCAAGCCTATTTATAGGGGAGGGCTGAACGGGACTATGCGAGAAACGAGGAGATTGGATATTATTATCCAATGACCTCGATGCCTCGGGTTTCGGGACAATCAGTAAAGGCAAAGATTCATTGAAGATATAGCATGATAAAATAAGGATTTAATTGGAGATGACTACACAACGGGTTAACGTGGATCCAGAAGATGACGCCATGGCGGGTTAAAAACCTTTGCACAGACAGAAGGCTGAAGGTTTATTTCTTAAGGTATTTTAAGATTGACATGAACCGGTTCAACTCAATCTGGGGCCTAATGTTGGGGATATAACTATTTGTGTAAGCCGCCCAGGAGGGGCCGGGTTACGCAAAGAATAATCATCAGAAAGAAGCCCAAGACCAAGCATGAAGATAGCAGTTCAATAAACGGTCTAAAGCCCACCAGCGACTTGAGGCCCATTGTAGTAAAACGCCATAATGGCATGACTTGTATTGTAAGGTAGATTTAACTAGTCACCGAGCTGGACACTGTTTATGAGCCGGCCGGGACTCTGTAAGACGCAGGGCGCCAACCCGTGTATATAAGGGGGCGACCCGCTGGCGGCTAAGGGTAAGAAACAACTCATCGAGAACCAGGCATAGTGTATCTCGCTCCTTGGTCACCGAAACATCAAGCAGTACCAACCCAACTAGACGTAGGCCTTACCTTCATCGTAAGGGCCGAACTAGTATAATCCCCTCGTGTTTCTTCTCCTAACTAACCCCTTCAAGCTTCCTAGTTGTGATGGCTCCACGATTAAGTCCTTTCACTAGGACATCTGACGTGACAATTCCACGACAGTTATCATTATTCCTAATAGCATACAACTCATCACAATAATCATCATAGATAGCAACTTTGTTCTCATAATCAATTGGAACCTCTTCCAAAATAGTGGAATCATCACTAAATAAAGTTGACACTCTTCCAAATCCACTTTCATGTTCATCACAATAAGATTGAACATCCTCCAAAATAGTGGGATCACTACTTCCTAAAGTTGACACTCTTACAAACCCACTTTCATCAATATAATCATCATAAATAGGATGCATGCTTTCATCAGAATAAATATTCTCATCAAAACTTGGGGGACTAAAAATATCATATTCATCAAACATAGCTTCCCCAAGCTTGTGTCTTTGCATATCATTAGCATCATGGATATTCAAGGAATTCATACTAACAACATTGCAATCATGCTCATCATACAAAGATTTAGTGTCAAACATTCTATAGATTTCTTCTTCTAGCACTTGAGCACAATTTTCCTTTTCATCATACTCACGAAAGATATTAAAAAGACGAAGCATATGAGACAAACTTAACTCCATTTTTTTGTAGTTTTCTTTTATAAACTAAACTAGTGATAAAACAAGAAACAAAAAGATTCGATTGCAAGATCTAAAGATATACCTTCAAGCACTCACCTCCCCAGCAACGGCGCCAGAAAAGAGCTTGATGTCTACTACACAACCTTCTTCTTGTAGACGTTGTTGGGCCTGCAAGTGCACATGTTTGTAGGACAGTAGCAAATTTCCCTCAAGTGGATGACCTAAGGTTTATCAATCCGTGGGAGGCGTAGGATGAAGATGGTCTCTCTCAAACAACCCTGCAACCAAATAACAAAGAGTCTCTTGTGTCCCCAACCCACCCAATACAATGGTAAATTGTATAGGTGCACTAGTTCGGT
Source organism: Triticum dicoccoides (assembly GCF_002162155.2). NCBI lineage: Eukaryota > Viridiplantae > Streptophyta > Magnoliopsida > Poales > Poaceae > Triticum > Triticum dicoccoides. The sequence goes on from NC_041385.1 coordinate 601,991,832, forward strand.
GAAGAGATGGTGATACAAGTGCAATATGGATAGTAGATAAAGGTTTTTGTAATCTGAAATTATAAAAACAACAAGGTAGCGAGCGATAAAAGTGAGCGTAAACGGTATTGCAATGGTAGGATACAAGGCCTAAGGTTCATACTTCCACTAGTGCAAGTTATCTCAACAATAATAACATAGATAGATCATATAACAATCCCTCAACATGCAACAAAGAGTCACTCCAAAGCCACTAATAGTAGAGAACGAACGAAGAGATTATGGTAGGGTACGAAACCACCTCAAAGTTATCCTTTCTGTTCTATCTATTCAAGAGTTCGTAGTAAAATAACATGAAGCTATTCTTTCCGCTCAATCTATCCTAGAGTTCATACTATAATAACACCTTAAGACACAAATCAACCAAAACCCTAATGTCACCTAGATACTCCATTGTCACCTCAAGTATCCGTGGGCATGATTATACGATATGCATCACACAATCTCAGATTCATCTATTCAACAAACACAAAGTACTTCAAAGAGTGCCCCGAAGTTTCTACCAGAGAGTCAAGGCGAAAATGTGTGCCAAACCCTATGCATAGGTTCATGGGCGGAACCTGCAAGTTGGTCACCAAAACGTACATCGAGTGGCACATGATATACCATTGTCACCATAGATAAACACGGCAAGACATACATCAAGTGTTCTCTAATCCTTAAAGACTCAATCCGATAAGATAACTTCAATGGGAAAACTAAATCCATTAAAAGAGAGTAGAGGGGGAGAAACATCATAATATCCAACTATAATAGCAAAGCTCGCGATACATCAAGATCGTGTCATAGAGAGAACACGAGAGAGAGAGAGAGATCAAACACATAGCTACTGGTACATACCCTCAGCCCCAAGGGTGAACTACTCCCTCCTCGTCATGGAGAGCGCCGGGATGATGAAGATGGCCACCGGTGATGGGTTCCCCCTCCGGCGGGGTGCCAGAATAGGCTCCTGAGAGGTTTTTGGTGGCTACAAAGGCTTGCGGCGGCGGAACTCCCGATCTATCTTCTCCTTCGATGTTTTTAGGGTACGTAGGCTTATATAGGCGAAAGAAGTCGGTCAGGGGAGCCTCGAGGGGCCCACGAGAGGGTAGGGCGCGCCCCCTATCTCGTGGCCTCCTCAAGGATCTTCTGACGTGAACTCCAAGTCTGCCGGATCATATTCTTCCTAAAAATCACGCTCCCAAAGGTTTCATTCCGTTTGATAGTCCTTTTCTCCGAAATACTGAAACAGGCAATAAAATAGCAATATGGGCTGGGCCTCCGGTTAATAGGTTAGTCCCAAAAGTAATATAAAAGTGTATTATAAAGCCCATAATCATTCAAAACAGATAATAAAATAGCATGAATGCTTCATAAATTATAGATATGTTGGAGACGTATCAGCATCCCCAAGCTTAATTCTTACTCGTCCTCGAGTAGGTAAATGATAAAAGAAAGAATTTATGAAGTGTGAATGCTAGAAGGTGCACAAGTTTGATCAATGATAATTTCAATCACCTTTTCTAGCATGTTTATATGTCATAACAGTAGTTCATCTCATAAGACTTCTCACGAACCAGTAACAAGCAATTCACATGTTAAAGCATAGACCATAAACTTTCTTGAAAACTAGCAAACTTCATTCTTAGTCATCAAACAATTGCAATTCATCTTATTTTCAGGAATAGCAAACTCCACATACTCAACTATCATATAGTCTTCTACAATTGCTAACACTCACGCAATACTAATGGTTATGGAGTTTTAATCGGACACTGGGAAAGATAGGGGCTTATAGTGTTGCCTCCCAACGTATTCACCTTTGGGTGATGTCAACAATAATAGTTCATGCTAACTTACATCCAATTGGATATATATATATATATATATATATATATATCAGGATCACCCCAACACAAAGAGCTTGCCAAAGGATAAAATGAAAAAGGGAAAGGTGAAGATCACCTTGACTCTTTCATAAAGTAAAAGACATAAGGTAAAAGATAGGCCCTTCACAGAGGGAAACAGAGGTCATCATGCACTTTTATGGTTGGATACACAAAATCTTAATGCAAAAGAACGTCACTTTATATTGCCCCTTGTATATGGTCCTTTATTATGCAGTTCGTCGCTTTTATTGCTACCATAACAAGATCGTACAAAGCTTATTTTCTCCGCACTAATAAGTCATGCATATTTAGAGAGCAATTTTTATTGCTTGCACCGATGACAACTTACTTGAAGGATCTTACTAAATCCATAGGTAGGTATGGTGGACTCTCATGGCAAAAACTGGGTTTAAGGATATTTGGAAGCACAAGTAGTATCTCTACTTGGTGCAAGGAATTTTGGCTAGCATGAGGGGGAAAGGCAAGCTCAACATGTTTGAATGATCCATGACAATATACTTTAACTGAGATGTGAGAAAACATAACACATTACATTGTCTTCCTTGTCCAACATCAACTCTTTAGCATGTCATACTTAATGAGTGCTCACAATTATAAAAGATGTCTAGGATAGTATATTTATATGTGAAATCTCTCTTCCTTCAATATTCTTTCATGAATTGTTCAAATGACCAATACAATGCTTCCTAACCTTCAGTAAATTTACAACCTCTACTTCTTAGATGTGAAGTCATTACTCCCATGGGATAAGCAAATGAAACATATATAATTTCAGATTTATGACATTCAACTCATTCAACCATTTACTCATATGATATAAGTGAAGCACACGAGTAAATGACGAACTACTCCAAAAAGATATAAGTGAAGATCAATGAGTAGCTAAATATTTATGTAGCTATATGAAGACTCTCTCTCATTTAAGAATTTCAGATCTTGGTATTGTATTCAAACAGCAAGCAAAATAAAATAAAATGACATTGCAAGGATAGCACAACTCATGTGAAGAAGCAAAAACTTAGGCTCAACCGATACTAACCGATAGTTGTTGAAGAAGAAAGGTGGGATGCCTACCGGGGCATCCCCAAGCTTAGATGCTTGAGACTTCTTGAAATATTATCTTGGGGTGCCTTGGGAATCCCCAAGCTTGAACTTTTGTGTCTCCTTAATTCCTCTCATATCATGGTTTCTCTTTTTATCAAAAGCTTCATCCACACCAAACTCAGCAAGAACTCGTGAGATAGGTTAGTATAAACCAATGCAAAACCTATCATTTTCTACTGTAACAAATCACTAAAATTATTATTCAACATTGCATACTAAATGCCTCTGCATATTTAATACTCCTATCCTCAAATAGAATCATTAAACAAGCAAACATATGCAACCAATGCAACCATAACAGCAATCTGCCAAAACAGTACAGTCTGTAAAGAGTGAAAGAGTATCAATACTTCCCTAACTCCAAAAATTATGAATTAAAATTCCCACTGTAATGAATTTATCAGAACTTAATATGCTAAAAGTTTCAATATTATACCATTCTCTGACTTTTCTAGGGAATTTTTGCAACAGCGGTAAACTTTCTGTTTTCAAACAGCAACATGTATACAAGCAAGTAAGCATGGTAAAGGCTATCCTTGACATTTTTATTGAAAATAAAGATGCTAAACATTAATCTAAATAACAGAAAGCAAACACTAACAAAATAAAATGACGCTCCAAGCAAGACACATATCATGTGGTGAATAAAAATATAGATCCAAGTAACGTTACCGATGAACGAAGACGAAAGAGGGGATGCCTTCCGGGGCATCCCCAAGCTTAGGCTCTTGGTTGTCCTTTAATATTACCTTGGGGTGCCTTGGGCATCCCCAAGATTAGGCTCTTTCCACTTCTTATACCATAGTCCATCAAATCTTTACCCAAAACTTGAAAACTTCAACCACACAAAACTCAAAACAAAACTCGTAAGCTCCGTTAGTATAAGAAAATAAAACCACCACTTAGGTACTGTAATGAACTCATTCTAAATTTATATTGGTGTAATATCTACTGTATTCTAAATTCTCTATCGTTCATACCCTCCGATACTGCTCATAGTTTCATCAAAATAAGCAAACTACACAATGAAAACATAATCTGTCAAAAACAGAACAGTCTGTAGTAATCTGTATCAAACTTATACTTATGGAACCCAACAAATTCTGAAATAAATGGCTGGACCTGAGTAATTTGTTTATTAATCATCTGAAAAACGAATCAACCTAAAAGCACTCTTCAGTAAAAAAAATGGCAGCTATTCTCGTGAGCGCTAAAGTTTCTGTTTTTTACAGCAAGATCATATAGACTTAACCCAAGTCTTCCCAAAGGTCCTACTTGTGACAAACACTAATTAAAACATGAAACCACATCTAACCAGAAGCTAGATGAATTATTTATTACTAAACATGAACAAAAAGTAAGGAACAAAAATAAAGTTGGGTTGCCTTCCAACAAGCGCTATTATTTAACGCCCCTAGCTAGGCATGATGAAATGATGCTCACATAAAAGATAAGAATTGAAACATAAAGAGAGCATCATGAAGAATATGCCTAGCACATTTAAGTCTAACCCACTTCCTATGCATAGGGATTTTGTGAGAAAACAACTTATGGGAACAATAATCAACTAGCATAGGAAGGTGAAACAAGCATAGCTTCAAAAAATTTAACACATAGAGAGGAAACTTGACATTATTGAAATTCCTACAAGCATAAGTTCCTCCCTCATAATAATTTTCAGTAGCATCATGAATGAATTCAACAATATAAGCAGCACCTAAAGCATTCTTTTCATGATCTACAAGCATAGAAAATTTAGTACTCTCCACATAAGCAAATTTCTTCTCATGAATAGTAGTGGGAGCAAACTCAACAAAATAAATATCATGTGAGGCATAATCCAATTGAAAACTAAAATCATGATGACAAGTTTCATGGTTATCATTATTCCTAATAGCATACAAGTCATCACAATAATCATCATAGATAGCAACTTTGTTCTCATAATCAATTGGAACCTCTTCCGAAACAGTGGAATCATCACTAAATAAAGTAGACACTTTTCCAAATCCACTTTCATGTTCATCACAATAAGATTAAACATCTTCCAAAATAGTGGGATCACTACTTCCTAAAGTTGACACTCCTACAAACCCACTTTCATAAATATAATCATCATAAATAGGAGGCATGCTTTCATCATAATAAATATTCTCATCAAAATTTGGGGGACTAAAAATATCATATTCATCAAACATAGCTTCCCCAAGCTTGTGGCTTCGCATATTATTAGCATCATGGATATTCAAGGAATTCATACTAACAACATTGCAATCATGCTCATCATACAAAGATTTAGTGTCAAACATTCTATAGATTTCTTCTTCTAGCACTTGAGCACAATTTTCCTTTTCATCATACTCACGAAAGATATTAAAAAGACGAAGCGTATGAGACAAACTTAACTGCATTTTTTTGTAGTTTTATTTTATAAACTAAACTAGTGATAAAACAAGAAACAAAAAGATTCGATTGCAAGATCTAAAGATATACCTTCAAGCACTCACCTCCCCGGCAACTGCGCCAGAAAAGAGCTTGATGTCTACTACACAACCTTCTTCTTGTAGACGTTGTTGGGCCTGCAAGTGCACAGGTTTGTAGGACAGTAGCAAATTTCCCTCAAGGGGATGACCTAAGGTTTATCGATCCGTGGGAGGCGTACGATGAAGATGGTCTCTCTCAAACAATCCTGCAACCAAATAACAAAGAGTCTCTTGTGTCCCCAACACACCCAATACAATGGTAAATTGTATAGGTGCACTAGTTCGGCGAAGAAATGGTGATACAAGTGCAATATGGATAGTAGATAAAGGTTTTTGTAATCTGAAATTATAAAAACAGCAAGGTAGCGAGCGATAAAAGTGAGCGTAAACGGTATTGCAATGGTAGGAAACAAGGCCTAAGGTTCATACTTTCACTAGTGCAAGTTCTCTCAATAATAATAACATAGATATATCATATAACAATCCCTCAACATGCAACAAAGAGTCACTCCAAAGCCACTAATAGCGGAGAACGAACGAAGAGATTATGGTAGGGTACGAAACCACCTCAAAGTTATCCTTTATGTTCTATCTATTCAAGAGTTCGTAGTAAAATAACATGAAGCTATTCTTTCCGCTCAATCTATCATAGAGTTCATACTAGAATAACACCTTAAGACACAAATCAACCAAAACCCTAATGTCACCTAGATACTCCATTGTCACCTCAAGTATCCGTGGGCATGATTATACGATATGCATCACAAAATCTTAGATTCATCTATTCAACCAACACAAAGTACTTCAAAGAGTACCCCGAAGTTTCTATCGGAGAGTCAAGACAAAAACGAGTGCCAACCCCTATGCATAGGTTCATGGGCGGAACCGGCAAGTTGGTCACCAAAACGTACATGAAGTGGCACATGATATCCCATTGTCACCATAGATAAACACGGCAATACATACATCAAGTATTCTCAAATCCTTAAAGACTCAATCCGATAAGATAACTTCAAAGGGAAAACTCAATCCATTACAAGAGAGTAAAGGGGGAGAAACATCATAAGATCCAACTATAATAGCAAAGCTCGCGATACATCAAGATCGTGCCATAGAGAGAACATGAGAGAGAGAGAGAGAGAGAGAGAGAGAGAGAGAGAGATCAAACACATAGCTACTGCTACATACCCTCAGCCCCGAGGGTGAACTACTCCCTCCTCATCATGGAGAGCGCTGGGATGATGAATATGGCCACCGGTGAAGGGTTCCCCATCTGGCAGGGTGCTGGAATGGGCTCCCGAGAGGTTTTTGGTGGCTACAGAGGCTTGCGGCGACAGAACTCCCGATCTATTTTCTCCTTCGATGTTTTTAGGGTACGTAGGCTTATATAGGCGAAAGAAGTCGGTCAGGGGAGCCTCGAGGGGCCCAGGAGAGGGTAGAGTGCACCCAGGGGGGTTGGCGCGCCCCCTATCTCGTGGCCTCCTCGAGGATCTTCTGACGTGAACTCCAAGTCTCCCGGATCATATTCTTCCTAAAAATCACGCTCCCGAAGGTTTCATTCTGTTTGGATTCTGTTTGATATTCCTTTTCTTTGAAATACTGAAATAGGCAATAAAACAGCAATATGGGCTGGGCCTCCGGTTAATAGGTTAGTCCCAAAAGTAATATAAAAGTGTATAATAAAGCCCATAATCATTCAAAACAGATAATAAAATAGCATGAATGCTTCATAAATTATAGATATGTTGGAGACGTATCACCATCCCCAAGCTTAATTCCTACTCGTCCTCGAGTAGGTAAATGATAAAAGAACAATGGCACCAACTTCGCCAAGGGCGCGGTCGAACAATCTCCGGCATCCACCTCGACCTGGCCTCCGTTGCACATCCGTAGTCCAATGGGCAGGTCGAGCGGGCCAATGGACTCATCCTGTCCTGCATCAAGCCGTGACTCGTAGAGCCACTCATCCGCTCACCCAGCAGCTGGCTTGACGTGTTGTCGGTCATTCTCTGGAGTCTCCGCACCATGCTGAATCGGTCGACCGGGTTCACCCCGCTCTTCCTCGTCTATGGAGCTGAAGCCATCATCCCGACTGACATCGAGTTGGACTCACCGCGCATCATGATGTACACCAAAGCCGAAGCCAGAGAAGACCGCGAAGACGGCGTCGACCTACTCGACGAAGCCCGCCTCCTAGCGCTCAGCCATTTGGCCATCTACCACCAAGGCCTGAGGCACTACCACAGCAAGAAGATCAAGCCCCTCGCGTTCCGTGAGGGCAACCTCGTCCTCTGACTCGTCCAAGAGCAAGCCGGCCAGCACAAGTTGTCCCCTCCATGGGAGGGCCCATTCATCGTCGGCAGGGCCTTGCGCGATCGCAACGCCTACTACCTCATCGATGCACGCAAGTCAAACAAGCGTAAGAGAGACACCGCCGGTGAAGAAACGACCCGGCCGTGGAACGCGGAACTCCTCCGCCTGTTTTACAGTTAGTCGCATGAGTGTATGTATCGTCGCCTTTTGTAAACGCATGAAACTATGGGGTCCCCGAACGAGACTTGGGGGCTGCCTTTTGTCGACCAACTTATTGTGTTCGTACTTTTTTTGCATCACTATGCTCCTGAACCAAGCCATCAGTCCAACCTGCTCGACCCGGGGGCTCGGGGGCTGGCCGGCTTGATTGCCACGCCGCCGCCTTACTTGGTGATTCCTGATGTACTAAGGATGTCGTGGTCCCCCACTTCCCCCTAGGCCACAGACCCGGCTTCGGCTGTCGGCTGGCAAGCACAACGGGCCAGAGCTCCTTCACGCTTCAAACACCAAGTCAAAGGCCGCTAGGTCGACCAACCCGTCCTGCCGCTTAGAAAATAAAAATAGACAGCCGCTCGACCGGATGCTCACCAACCGGCTCCGCCAGGTTGCCGCCAGCCGGCCTAGTGGGTTTTTCGCTCGCGCTCAACGTTTTGACGAACCCAAGTCATGCGTGCTCCTCCCAAAGAACCGAACTCCTTATCACGGATCAGAGCCTCGGCCGTCTGACTCGCGGGGGAGGGGGGGGTTTGAGAAAGGAAAAGCGCAAGAAATCGGTCCAAAAAACAAAAAGCAAGAGCGGAAACATTCACGACATGTACACATAAATATTTAAAACCCCACGGCCTAAGTTCATTACACCCTAAACCCTCGGTGGGTGGGTGGACCTGCTACCTAACAAATTCTACTAAGATATCTCAGGCATCTCCAGCGCAGCGTCGCGACGTCGACGACGCTCTCCTGGCAGCCTCTGGGCCCAGCGAGGCACCAGTGTCCTCCTTGGCGCCCCCATTGCGGTAGACGCCCGTCTCCTTGGAGCTACCCTCCGGGTCATGAAGAAGTAGGCCGCAGTCGTCACCGTCCACGACCCCGCCGTCTTCCGCCCGCTCCGGGTGGACCTCGTCGTGGAAGGCGAACTCGGCAATGTAGCTGGCCCAGGAGGCAATCTGGCTGGCTTGCTCCTGTAACAGCTGCTCTGAGCCAGCCCGCTGGCTCATCAGCGTGTCCAGCTGCAGCTCCGAATGCCAAGACAATGCGATCCGGAGCACCATCTCAGTACCGGCACGAGCGGCGGAGACGCGCCACTCGTGAAGCCAGTCCGATCCCATCTCCAGCCAATGCTCCAGGCGCGTGAAGCTGTTTGGCTCGATGGAGCCCGGCCAAAGGGTCGTTGTCATCGCGGTGCCGGCCTGGGACAGCCGCCCCATCTGCTCCCCAAGACCCACAGGCGGGCCTCGACGGCGGTGATGATTTCCCAAGGTCCACGCCACCTGCGGGTCCGTCTTGGATCCGACGACTCTGGTAGGGTCGCGCTGAAAGTGGACGGCTTCCTCCGCCAGCCGATGCGTCTCCGGGAAGGCTCCAGCCAGAAAAGCGAAGCATATCAGGAAAAAGACAATAAGGAGGAAAGGCTGGATCCTGGCCCGGCAAAACACAAGAAAAGCACTTACTGGAGAAGGACTCTTCCAGGTGTTGTGCTTCGAGCAACGTACCACGTCGCTCCCGGTCAATGGTGTGGTCGTGCTCCTGGAGCGCCTTCTTCAGATCGGCCGTCTTGGCAAGGGCCGCCTTCAACTCGGCGTCCTTGTCATCGACCGCCTTCTCGGCCGCCTCACGACGACGAGCCTCGTCCTGGCGGGTCCCCTCAGCCATGGCAACCTGCCCCTGCAGGCGCTCCACCTCGTCCAGGGCCTGCTGTGCCTCCACCACCTTGGCGGCCTCCGCCTTAAGGAGCTCCACCTCGGCCTCGAGGAGGCTCCTGTGACCCGCCAGCTGCTCCTGCAGCTGGTTGGTCTCGTCAAGTGACCGCCGGGCTGCGACCGCCTCCACCCTCGCCTGCGCCACCTCGGCACCAAGACGGCCGGTGTCGGCAACAAGTCGGTCATAGTGATGACCAGCCCGGAGCAGTCGGGTCTGCCGGGACAGCACCTCGGCTACAAAAAAGAAGATTTAGGGAAGAAGAAAGCAAGACTTAAGATTTGGCCCAATTATTACACAGTTGGCCCGAATCTTGGGGGCTACACCCAGTGGGTGCGCTAGCGCCCCCCACTAGAAAAGAGCATGAAGATACCTGCGGCAACACGGAGCTCCTCCTCCTTGGCGGCGAGCTGCTCCTTGAGCTCCCGGTATTTTCCCAGGAGACGGTTGAAGGCGCCGACCCGGTAGGCGTCGAGTTGCTGAAGAAAGCAGAAATCAGAACAAAGATAGCATTCTAAAGATTCGACCCAACTACTACATAGTTGTCCCGAACCTCAGGGGATACACCCAGTGGGTGCGCTGGCGCGCCCCCACAAAGAAGAAGTTGCAAAAAGAAGCTTACCAATACGGTGCGCTCCGGGTCCCGCGTCCGCTCCACCTCGGCCTGGGCGAAGGCCTCGAGCCGATCCGTCCGACCGCGCAGACGGTGGCTGACAGCGTCCATCGCCACCTCCTCCTGGGTCTGAGGTCCGAAGACCACGGCGCCCCCGCTCCGCGCCGGCTGCGGTGCAGCGGTCCGACGACCTCCTTGCCAGGGCACCAAGGCGTGCTCCCCGCTGGCCGCTCCCGACGCGGCCAGCACCTCCTCCAACGCCCTCTCCGGCGCCATCGACAACCCGGACACTGGGACGCCCTGCGTCACCGCCATCGGACCGTATGCCAGGACGGCCTACTGTGCCACCACCGGCCCAGCTGCCGGGGTGGCTTCCGGCACCGCCGCCCGCGGCGCCTCCCCCAACACCAGCGGTGTCTCGCGCGCCGCCGCTCGCAGCGCCTCCTCCAAGATGGCTCCACCACTGCCCCCATCGGCCCCCGCCCGCTCGACAACGTCCACCCTTGGCAGGGTATCATCGTCCACCTCCACGATCTCCTGGTCGAGGATCACCACCTCAGCCCGGCCTTCACGGCTGCGCTCCCTCACCGACGACGGCTCGAAGACCGTCGCCGCCACCACCGAGCCCTCCGGCATCTCGCGCTAGGCCGCCTCCACGCCGGCTCGTGCCCATGCCGCCGCCGCGTCGGTCCAAGCCCGGACCGACGCTGCCTCCAGCTCTGCCTCAGCCATGTTCCTGTCCCGCCAGGCCAGGCCCTTGGCGTCGGTCGGGTCCAGGTCGAGGTCCGAGTCGGCCCGTCCCTCCTCCTTAACCTGGTCGACGAGGTCGGGCCGGCTCCTGCGGAATGCGGTCCCCTCGGCGGCCGCGGCGGCCGCCGCCGCCCTTGCCAGTGCGATCGGCGACCTGAAGAAGAAGAAGATAGAATGAGCAAAAAATAAGGCTAGCTCGACAGTCCGGACTCATACAGGAGAGGAAGCTTACCCTGTCAGGAGCGGTACGGGGGCTGGCCTCCTGTGCCCGGTGCCGCGCTTCCTCTTGGCCGGCCTCCCGCTTCCGGCCGGGTCTGCCGCGCGCTTCAGGACCCGGGGCCATGGCACGACACTGTCTTTCCCGTGCGGGCGGCTCGGCGCCGCCCCACGCGACGACCCGGATCCGCCCGCGTTGCCGCCTCCGCCGCCCAGCGATAGTACACCAACGACTAGCGTCGGCATCGCCCGTGTCGTGCCGCGATCAACAACTCAAGAAGCACAAAGAGAAGGACAAGACTTACCTGTACAACACCCAGCGCCGGCGTCGGCCTCGGCTTACTCCTCCCCGCCGTGAGCCGCGGGCTCCTCCGGCGCCACCGGCACCACCTGCGATGGAGCCCGGGTGTAAGGATGTCGGATCGCGTTCAAAAGCTCCTCCCGCGTCGTGTCAGGACGGACGAGGAGATGCGCAGCAGCAAAGTAAGGCAACCAAACACTCACCTTTGCCGCCGGATTTGACTCGATGTACGACACCTGGCTGAACTGCCAGTCCTCCCCAAGGTTGGCCTTGGAGATGTCGTTCACTCGGCGCGCGATCTGCTCCGCTGTCAGCCGCGTCAACCCCGTGCAGTTGGGATCTTAAAGACCTGCCATCTCGCCGATGAGGCAGGAGCGCCTCTGCAGTGGGAGGACCCCGCGCATGATGAACGCGGCGATGAGGTCATTGCCGGTGAGCCCCTCCCGCGTCCTCATCGCTGCCACCCGCTCGCAGAGATTGAGGATCTCCTGCGACGGGCGCCTGGGGGAGTAGCCCCAGTTCATCTTTGCCCGCGGCGGCGCGATGGCGAAGGCCGAAAGATTGATGCGGTCCGCACCCAAGTTGCGGACGTAGAAGAAGGAGTTTTGCCATTTCTTGGCAGAATCCTCCAGCGGGATCTTGGGGTAGTCCGCCCCCGACCGCTTCGAGATGACATCGGCGCCGCAGTCGGCGAACTCTCCGACCGTCGGGCCCTGCTGCTTCAAGGAGAAGAAGCATGCCCAGAGGTCGATCGTAGGCTCGACCCCCCAGGTACCCCTCGCAGAGGGTGACGAAGCCCAAAAGCTGGACGACAGCGCCGGTGCCGAGATGGTGAGGCTGGAGCTCGAAGAACTCCAGGAACGTGTGGAAGAAGGTGCTCGCTGGCAACCCAAATCCGCGCTCGAAATGCGTGAGGAAGACCACGCGCTCCGACTCCTCGGGCTGTGGCCTCTGCTCGCCGCGCGGCAGACAGACGGCAACGTCCGTCTCCTGTGGCAAGCGCCGCGATGCGCGAAGATGATCGATGTCCTTGGTGGTGACGTTCGAGCCCATCCAAGAGCCCGACGGCAGCGCCATCGAGGAAAGCAGGAGAGGAAGAAAGAAGATGGACGACGACGAAGTTCTGCTTGAAGCAACGGGCGTCGTAGTGCGTCGGTCACAAGAAGCAGAGCAAGAGCAAAGGGGCAGGAGGGCATGAGTGAGAATAATGTCCGCCGCCCCCCTTGCCCCCAATTTATAACCCTCAGTTTGAACATGGGGGAGTGGGATCGTCTACACTCGCCCTTTCCACTACCCCGCAATAAGTGCGCATGTATGCACGCAATAACTGCCCGGGGAAGAGCAACCGACCCCCGGACGCTGCAATAAATCCATGCGCGTGGGCCAAGGGCACGCAGCGGCGGGCCCCAGCCCATCGTCTAGTCCCATCACGCGCGTGGCCTGTTAGGCCCCTCCAACTTTTAGGCACCACGTGGCGCCCGCGCGAAGCCCGAGGGACTGCCCCAAGATTCGACGGACTCCTTTGTTCCCATCCCCGCCATGACGCCGTGATCTGGTTTCCGAAAAAACTGGTACACATTGGGTGTTGCCGGACCCGACGCTCGCAGAATCTGCCTTGCTTAAGGGGGAAACTGTGAAGGCCCACTCATCTGAAGATGGCGGACCTTCACAGCTTCGGGGACTACTGTTGGGGGGATGAACTCCGGGCAGGCAACGGAACTCAGATCCTTTTCAAAACAATGGGGCCGGCGTCGCCCCTCAAGCCGGCACGCGCTTGGCCTGGTCGCTCGACCCGGCCAAACCCCGCAACCCGGTAAGACACGTCGACTCGGCCTCAACAACTAGTACAAGACAGCCAAACCCGGCACAACCGAGGCTTCCTCAACAAGCCAGCTCCACCTGTGGCATGCTCCGCAATCCAGCCACGGGTCAGCTCCCGTCCCATCTAGGCCGTACGATGGGATGAGTCTTCAGCCACTGATGACCAAGGCAACAGTGCCCCGCCCATGCCTTTAGTCAACCGGGGGCATGGCAACAGTGCCCCTCACCTACCCGCTGACCAGGGCCGGTGTGGCTACAGTGCCACTGCCGTCACCGCTGACGATAGCAAGCGGCGACCTGACGGAGCGCCACTTTACACGACTCGACTCGGCCACGCCCTGACGATCGACAAGACGGCGCACAATTCCCCTAGGCACGCGGGGCCCGCACCTAGGGGAACCCGGCGAACCACAGGCCCTCAACGGGTCCCAGCCTGGGTCCCCGGACGCCGACAACCCGGACCCACCGACTTGTAACATTACCATTGTACCCCTGGGGGGTTGGCCTATAAACCCCCCCAGGAGCCCACACATATGGGCAAGCAGAAGTAAGCAAGCAAGAGAGGAACTAGCCACCAAAACAGTAACGTCCACTCGGGGAGAAGGAGCAGCCTAAGCCTTGGCCAGCACTCCTTTCTCCTCCATACAGCTCTAGGAGCAACATTGTACTGTCAAACATCAAACCACACTCGGCAGGACTAGGGGTGTTATCTCTCTGGAGAGCCCCGAACCTGGGTATGTCTTGCGTCCCGCGCTCGCTCATACCAACCCCGCCTCTGGAGCCCACCAGTGCCCTCGAGCCTCCTCCTCTCTTTAGCCATCCCTTGGCATCTGCCGTGCGCCCACCACGACAATCCCTGGATTTGATGGCAATGGAACTGATTCATGGATAGAAACTATTGAGTTGTATTTTGAAGCTGCTAGAACACCACTAGAGCAGAAAACTAAAATTGCACTAACATACCTTAAGGCCCTATAATTGAATGGTGGAGAGGAATTGGAATTGTTGCCAATATACTGCCTTGGTATAGGTTTTGTATACTCCTTGGGGACAGGTTTGCTAAGACCTCTGTCTGTTGTGATATCATTTCATGCCCTCACTCAAACATGATCTGTAAATGAGTATGTTCTCAAGTTTGAGCAGGCTATGAATTTAATGAGAAGAGACTATCCTACTCTACCTCAAGGTTATTGCAAATCCAGTTTTATCTCTAGACTCAGTGACAATATACAACACCATGTCCAATGTCATGAGCCTTCGGATTTACAAAAAGTTATTTGGTTAGCTAGAGGAATGGAGCAAGCACAACAAGAAAGAAGAACTGTCCAAACAAGCACTAGTTTCCCTCAAGTGAGAAAGCAGATATCGTTTGATTCCAGGAAAGCCTGCCCCCACTAATACTACTCCAATAATACAATAAGCAAGAGTAAAAGGCATCTGCTACAAGTGTAAAGAGCCCTGGTTCCCTGGTCATAAAAAGGTGTGTAAATTGGCAAATCAAGCTCAAATTCAAGCACTACAACATGCTTACCCTGATGATGCTGAACTAGTCTACTGAAATTTGGATGAAACAGATGCCCCTTCCCCTGTGGAAATTGATGATACCTCCCTGCAAATCTCGATGCATACTTTAATGGGCATCAGATCATCTAAAAATCTTAGCTTCATAGTCACAATTTTGTTGGGTAACACTCCAGTAGCTACACTATTTAATAGTGGCAGTACTTAACACCAAAGATTGCTAACCTAGCAAGGTGTGCCCTCACTCCTACAAGGAGGAAAGCTATTGTAGAAAATGGAGGCACTCTTTTGTCTGAGTTTATTGCCATACAATGCCCCTTTTCCCTTCAAGGAACACAATTCTCTAGTGCTTTCAGAGTCCTATTGTTATACGGTTATGATGTGATATTGGGTGCAGATTGGATGGCCGCTTTTAGCCATGTAGAATTGGACTTTGATGATATGCATGTGCAAATCACTATGAAAAATGGAGAGAAGAAAATCTTCAAGGATGAAAGTTTACCTACCGTGTCTGTCTAAGAACTAGATAGTGATGACAGCTTCCCAGAAGAACCTGTTTGTGGAGCTGTAGTACTCCTCAATAGAATTGCTATCCAAGAACCAGTGGACACAGTTGTACCTGCTCTAGTACAACAACTCTTCGACAAGCATTCCCCATTTTTAACACTTCTACCGATCTCCATCCCAAAAGATTAGTGGATCATGCAATACCTTTTACTCCTGAAGCAAAAATCATTAGCCAAAGACCTTACAGACTACCCCACCACCCGAAAGATGCTACAAAAAATATCATCAAGGACATGATCAAGTCTAAGGTTATAAGGGACAACACAAGCCCCTACTCCTCCCCTGCACTTATTGTCAAGAAGAAGGACATGACTTGGAGATTGGTTAATGATTTTAGAAAGATCAACCAGCAGATAGTAAAGAACAAATATCCAATCCCTATCATAGAAGATCTCCTGAATGAGTTAAAAGGAGCTGATGTGTTTACTAAGATGGATTAAAAAATGGCTACCATCAAATAAGAATGCAAGAGGAAGACATTGGCAAAACTGCTTTTAGCACCCATTGTGGCCACTATGAATATTTAGTAATACCATTTGGATTAACTAATGATCCATCTACCTTCCAACAACTAATTAATACAATTCTTGCACTCTACCTGAGAAAATTTGTATTGGTTTTCTTTGATGACATCTTAGTTTACAGTAGAAATATGAAGGAACATTTAAAACATCTACAACTGGTCCTAGAGTATTGCACTCCAACCAACTTTATGCTAAACTCAGCAAGTGCACTTTTGCACAACCTCAAGTGGAGTACTTGGGACATGTTACCAGGGGAGATGGAGTAGCAACTAACCCTACAAAAATTGAGGCAATAGTCCAGTGGCTGAAAGTGCAATCATGCCCTTAATCATATTTTGATGTTGATGACAACATGTATGTTGGGACTAATCATGTTTATCAAGTATATCTCAGGATTATGTCTCGAAGGCCGTGTGTGGATCATGACTAGGGACAAATGCATATAACTCAAGATTGGAGATACAAGACATTAGCCTTGGCTTTGTTTACGGTTTGTTCTTGAGTATATGGATCCTGCACTATTAAGACGGGATCGTTGGAACTAGTGAAAGATTTGCTCAAATCCACAACTCCAGTTTTTCTCTTTGGTCATCCAGTACTATACAGACGTCCGATCCCTCTCAGCTGTCCGGACGTCCGGCTCTCTACGGTCATCCGGTGTTTCACCAACAGAACGTTATTCACGGATTTTCGGACCTCTCCGGATGACCAGCACGTCTCGGATGTCCGATATTTCCACCACAAAACCATATTTACGGATTTCCGGGCCTCTCCAGACGTCCGGGCTCCGGACGACCGACACGTCTCCACTACAAAAAAAGACACATCCGTGACATTTTGGGCCGAACGAATTTTTTTTGTCATACATATGACACTTCTATGACAATAATTGTGACAAAACCCGGTATCATCATAGATGTGGTGGGATCCTACTTCTATGACATAAAATCATGACAGAAAATGTGCTTTTCGTCCTGGGCGGGCCGGAGTCGCAGCTGCATGACATTCTTTGGGCCGTCCATCATGGAACCGTGGTAGAAGCGAGGGGGAGGAAAATTTCGGGGAGTTGCCAGTTACTCTGGGAGGTCGGGGGCCGAGCGATGCGCGTTTCTCTCATACGCGTACACGCGTGTGTGCGAGGCGTTGGCTCTAACTGAACCCGCCGAGGCGTTGGGCTCTAACTGAACCCGAGCGATTGCACTGCAGGCTATGCGTTACTGAACCCGAGCGATCGATTGATGGCTGTTAACTGAATCCGATGGAGCGATTCCTTCGCTACTGCTACTAAC
>NC_041385.1:602009748-602056637 GCF_002162155.2 Triticum dicoccoides
ATGAACAGGACCCCCGTTTCGACCGTAGCGCTCCAACACAAGTCCGTTTCGTCCGTTTTGCGGTACGCCACACCCCTCCCGATCAACAGGACCCCCGTTTCGACCGTAGGAGGTCCATTTCCTCCGTTTTGCGGTACGCCACACCCCTCCCAATCAACAGGACCCCATTCTGAACGTAGGAGGTCCTTTTCCTCCATTGTGTGGTACGCCAGGCCTCATTTCCATCGCCTGTTCCGTCCAAGCCCTCCCGATGAACACGACCATGCATTCCGTTCTGACCCAGCCGGTTGGCTCCCCATGAACACGACGACGATGTTGTTTCTCCGTTCCGACCCAGCCATGTACATGAGCCCTTGCCGTATGTATGCGCGAGTAGGTGTTCGAGACCCCGCCCGTATGTACACATACGTGGCCGTATTTTCTTTCTTGCACCCTGGCCGCTGTACATATGTGTACATGCTACATGCGCGCCTTTACTACGACATGTGCGCGCCTCTACAACGACCAGTATGTACATACACATTCACGACCAGAATGACAATGCTACGTACGCATCGACAAGGTGGGTCCCGACTGTCATGCACTTCCTTGCGTGCGAAAATGTAGCTAGTGGGTCCCAGCAGTCAGAGGGGCGAATTGTTATTTTTTTTGCCCGGACGCACTTCCTTGCGTGCGAAGATGTAGCTGGTGGGTCCCAGAAGTCAGGGGGTGAATCGTTTTTTTTTCGGACGCACTTCCTTGCGTGCGAAGATGTAGCTGGTGGGTCCCAACAGTCAGGGGGAAACGTTTTTTTGCGAAATACGGTGGCCCGTCCGGCGGGTCCCCGCTGTTAGGTGGAGGAATAATTGATTTGCACATAATAAGGAGGCACTTCCTTGCTGCGGCTGTGGACCCAGCTGTCAGCCTCTCCACGTACAGTCCAGGTCCGATGGAAGTCGTTCCTTGACCACGTTGACCCTGCCGCGCCAAGAGCACCAGGGCGGTGGACAACGACGAGGCCTAGGAAGGGGACGACGCGGAGCCGGGGAAGACGCGGCAGCGGATGCCCACGTGTAGAGGAGTACGAGGGTTCACTGGTTCGCTGCGGTGTGAGGCTGCTATCGCCGCAGAATAACTGGGGGTGTGGGTGAGTAGAGGGATCGCCTGGCCAGCGGTGGGAGTAGTAGGGGGCGGTGATGCCTCTGCCACATCGCATACGGCCACGGGAGGCAGGAGCATGAGGCACGACCCGCGCTGGTTTGGGCGGCTGGAGCAAGAAGACTAGAGGTTGAAGAAGCACTACGACCGTTGGATGGACATCGTACGGTCACTGGAGCTAGAATCGTGCATATTGACTAAGTTAACAAAGCCCTCCGTCCCCGTTAACTTAGTAGGCCCACAAGTCAGCTTGCCACTATACTGGGTCCCAGCTAACAGGGGGAGTATTCATTTTTTTGTGCGTAATAAGGAGGCACTTCCTTGCCTGTGAAGATATAGCTGGTGGGTCTGAGCTGTCAGCGGCGGTAACGTTTTTTTCGCGAAATACAGAGGCCCTATCGGTGGGTCCCCGATGTCAGGTGGAGGAATCATTATTTGTGCGTAAAAAGGAGGCATTTCCTTGCGTGCGGCCGTGGACCAAGCTGTCAGGCTCTCCACGTACAGTCCACTTCAGATGCATATCGATTGTTGACCACGTTGACCAGGCCGCGCCGAGAGCACTAGGGTGGTGGACGACGGTGAGGCCTGGGAAGGGAACGACACGGAGGCAGGGAATACTCGGCAGTTGTTTCCCACGTGGAGGGGAGTACGACTGTACGAGGGTTTACTGGTTCGTCTACCATTGCCGGAGAATAACAACAGGTGTGGGTGAGTAGAGGGATGGCTAGGCCATCGATGGGAGTACAGTGGGGCGGTGAGGGCTGCGCGGCAGCACAGCCGGCCGTGGGGAGGAGGGAGCAGGCAATCCCGCCGACGCTTGTTTGAGCGGCTGGAGCAGGAAGAGAAGAGATTGAAGAAGCACGACGGCCGTTGGATGGACATCGTACGGTCACTGGAACTAGAATCGTTCATATTGACTAAGTTGACAAAGCCCTCTGTCCCCGTCAACTTAGTATGCCCACAAGTCAGCCTCCCTCCATGGTGGGTCCCAGCTAGCAGGGGGAGTATTCATTTTTCTGTGCGTAATAAGGAGGCACTTCCGGTGGGTCCGAGCTGACAGCGGGGGAACACTTTTTTCGTGAAATATAATGGTCCGTCTGGTGGGTCCCAGCAGTCAGGGACAAACGCTTTTTTCGTGAAATACGGTGGCCCGTCCGGTGGGTCCCAGCAGTCAGGGGGGAAACGTTTTTTCTGCGAAATACTGGTGGCCCGTCCGGTGGGTCCCTGCTGTCAGGTGGAGGAATAATTATTTTGTGCGTAATAAGGAGGCACTTCCTTTGCGGCTGCCGTGGACCCAGCTGTCAGCCTCTCCATGTACAGTACTCTTTCGATGGAAGTCAGTCGTTGACCACATTGACCACGCCACGCCGAGAGCACCACGGCGGTGGACGACGGCGAAGCCTAGGAAGGGAACGACGCGGAGTCGGGGAAGACGCGGTAGTGGATGCCCACGCGAAGAGGAGCACGAGGGTTCAGTGGTTCGGCTGCGTGTGAGGCTGCCATCACCGTAGAATAATAGGGGGAGTGGGTGAGTAGAGGGATGGCCTGGCCAGCGGTGGGAGTAGTATGGGGACAGTGAGGCCTCCGCGGCAGCACAGCCGGCCACGGGAGGCAGGAGCATGCGGCACGACCGGCACTGCTTTGGGCGGCTGGGGCAAGAAGACCAGAGGTTGAAGAAGCACTACGGCCGTTGGATGGACATCGTTGACCATGCCGCGCTGAGAGCACCAGGGCGATGGCCGATGGCGAGGCCTACGAAGGGAACGACACGGAGTCGGGGAAGACACGGCAGTGGCTGCCCACGCGGTGGAGAGTACGAGGGTTGACTGGTTCGGCTGCCGTCGCCGGAAAATAACATGAGGTGTGGGTGAGTAGAGGGATAGACAGGCCAGGGATGCGAGTATGATGGGGCCATGAGGCCTGCCCGGCAGCACTGCCGGCCACGGGAGGTGGGAGCAGGCGGTTCCGACGGCGCTGGTTTGGGCGGCTGGGGCAGGAAGATCAGAGACTGAAGAAGCACGATTGCCGTTAGATTGACATCTAACGGTCTGATGCTGGTAGAGTTGATTGTTGACTAAGTTTCTTTTTTGCGAAACCTTGTGTATGCATGAACTTGGTAGGCCCACAAGTCAGCCTCCAAATCTGTGGCAGACAACATAAAGCCCATTTGCTATTTTTTATAATTTGCAGCCCATTTGCTAATTCTTAAGTAATTTATTACAGCCCATTTTCTGCCCAGGACCACGGTCAAAAAGTTCAACCTTATTTTGCATATTTCGGTGGAGTCCGAACTGTTGTAATCCCGAAATGATAAACATTTTTTAAGAACTTATTGATTTGCCAAAAAATCATTTTGTTTTTGTGAGAAAATAAGACGTGGGACAATTGAGTTGGTTTAAGGGAAAACCAGTGGTAAAAAAATCAGCGCTGGGTGGGAAAAAACAACAAAAATAAGGATGTAAATATGAAAAGGGAATTTCATGTGTTTTCAATATAATGATACGTGTATATGAACTAGTAAAACTATAAGTAGAGATTAGAAAACGGATGTAGGACATGCGTTTCAAGAGGAAAATAGAATTGTGCTGTGTGTTTGATTCAGTAAAAAAACTGCCTGCGGATGTTGTAAGACAAAATATAACTAACGCTGGCGGGCCAGAGGCCAGTAGATACATGTTGGATCTTTGTGCCCCGTTGTCGTCATGGGCTGGGCCTGTTAAAAACAAAACCAACCCTGGGTAGTCTGCAGCCCAGTTGAAACTTGCTCGACCTGAAAAAACAATATACATGCTCAATAAACAAGAGAATTCTGCAAGTACAGACTGATAACTAGGATGCAGCACGGATATTGTTTTTTTATCGTGATAATTAGTGCATGCACTTGTTTCAAAAAAAATGGAGAACTAGGAATTCGCACGGCGGGTGCTTATGGTACCCATCAAATAAAAATCAGGTGCCTGAAAATTCATTTCGAAACAAATGATTCAGCTTTATATCCACGCCGACCCTTGGCATCATGGTTGGAAGAAAATGCAAGTTCATACCAAAAGATCATTAACAACAATACCAACTTGCGGACGACAAGGTAGTACAACTACCAATACCTAACTAACTTATAATCCTTTTACTCCTGGCCCTAGTGTTCGTCTGGTAGAAAATCTTGCAGAGGACCAGTTCCCGCTCCTTCTCTTGCTCCAGGTCCCCGAGGTGGTACTGGTGCATCACCCAGTTGGTCCTCTACTGGTCGAACTTCTTGTCGGTGTGCACCACCAGAACCTTTTTTGTTGCCCGTCTGTCGGCCGTTGACCATCATCGGCAAGGTATTGCCGGTCTTGTGCCACATCGTGTGCATGCCGCACTCTGACTGTATCTTGCGACGCGTCCACGTGCCCCTTTTGAACGCCCTGGAATTGCGCTGGAAGAATTGCTTCCTTAGGCCACTCAATGTGATACCTGCAGTATTGTGGAATACAGGTTTTAGTGTACGTAGTTGGCATTTTCATAACATCTTTGGCATGTTGCAGTCACTTGTTTCACTTTTTATTAACTGTCAAATTGTAATTGCTTCACCAGGTCTGCGTCTAAAAAGAAAAATAGAGCTATAAACAAAGGAATATGTTTGTGCAAGTAGATGGCCGATCGGTGTCTTACCTGGAAGTTTCTCAGGTTGGGTGTAGCATATGATGTGCTCGCTGTCGATGGTTGGTATGAATAAATCGATGAGAGACTGAAATCTCACGCTGTCAGCACTCACTTTGGCGTCAAGGTGCTCGATCAGTTCCTGATCCGTGGGATCGAACTTGACGCCAGCCGGTAGCACCGGCCAATCCTTCTTCGACTTGCATCGGTAATTCTAGTTATATGGTACTCAATGTATGATCAATCAATTGTTTTAAGTGAATGATGAAAGATTTCGACAGATAAGTGGTACTCAAAATCTGAAGTCCAAAATACCTGAACACGCCGCCGGGATTCTTGTGTCACCTCACGCCCAGCGTGTTGTCACGTCAATTCAATGTGTGGACATGATGAATAATTTGACCGACATATACTAGTACTGCTACTGTACTACTTACTAGTCGTATTTAGTGTCACAATTTATACATAGCTTTAACTAACAAGTACGCACTTGAAGCCTAACTGATATATATATATATGGCTTCTGCACAGCATCTCCATCATCATTATCAGTACATCCTACGCAGATGAGTTAGGATGCACTTGATCCCAGGAAGATATCTATCCTTCAAACCTGAGGAGTGCTTCAAACTAACAACAGTACATAATATCCAACAAAAGAGGGTCGTGCTATAGCAGCAGAATACATGGCTCAGTCTAGATATCAGCACGAATCAAGTTGTGCATATTTGCTGTTGGCATGAACCACATCGCCGCATGTCGGGTTTGCAAAAGCCATCCATCGCATGGAAGCTTGATGCCTTTCACACACTGAAGATTACCTAGCAACAAGCTATGTCGACGAATCTCTGGATATGGTGATTCATGAAACCCATGGTATGATGTGTAAACACAACCCCCCCTCGCGAATGGAAGTTGCATAGCACAGTAATCATCGCCGGTGATATGATCGATGATTGGTTGGATGATCGGATAACTGAGCCTGAGGAACAAGGAGCGGTTGCCGAGGCTGTAAACCCGCCTCCAGTTGAATACGCCTGGCCCAACGAAGCTGGGATATTTCTCGAACACGAAGCAGCCATAGCCATCAATGTCACGAACGCCCCACGCATTGTACTGCATGTGGTTTGATGTAATGGTTTGGTCAATTTGGTATGTGCGAATGAGCATCAAATGACCGTCGTCAGCTGAACGAGCGATAAACCACCACCCATCGGCAGGTATGATTCCAGGTCCTGGAATCATGAAGGCCAGCGCATTTGCGTCTGTTGCAACAATTCAAATTGGAGACCAAAAGGACAAAAATAAACAATCATGTTTAGAGTACGTGTGGAATTAAGATTATTAATAACAGTGACACATATCATAGACAGAGAATTGCAATGCCGTGGTCATAATCATACCCCAAGTTAAAAAAATAAGCCAATGACTTTCATATTCTAGCAACATGTCATGGTTCAAACATCATGTAACAATGAGAGGAAAACAGTTATGACAGCGCCTACTCATATTCTACCATAGCACTTACTACTACTGTTCTCATATCAACTCTAAGAAATAACATGCGTTGTTATAAAAATCTTGTAAACGAGAGTAACATATAGCAATCATGATGTTATGCTCATAATATTTATTCTAACAATCATTAGATGCCAATTGTTCTCATATCAACTCTAACAATAACTGTGTGGTCATAAAAATCTAGGAAATCAGAGGAACACATAGCAATGATGTGGTTATAGACATGCTATGCATTCTAAATTTGTAACAAATGAACAGGCAGTCACATTCATAAGGTAAAGATGAGATGAGATAGAACAATTACACGACGATAGATTCCACCAGTATAGGCAGCCAATCTGTGCGTCGACCGCGTAAACGATGCCATCATGCACTATAGCATCAGACAGAAATGTTGCCTCAATAGGATTGATGATGAGCCATAACCTTCTATGGCGACCGAATTCCAGATAGACTAATCCCATGTTGAACAAGGCAATGAGCTTGTAATCCATGCAGTCTTCTGATGGTGTGGGCACTTCGCAGATTACAACTTTCTGCAAACAGAGGTCGAGCCAAAAGCTTGACGCGTCTTGTGCGTAGTAGGCAGGAGTGTCCAGCGGGCCGTGAGGCTCGATGTCGGCGGTATCCAACGATGGAAGGGTGATCTCTCGCTGGGTGTAGATATCCATGAGACGTCACGGACTACCGGTGTGGTGGATGAGGACGATCCAGTTGGCCTTCATGCCCGCCCAGTAGTGGTCGCGCATGAAGGACAGGTGGACGGGTAGTGGTAGCATGTCGAGGGGCACCATAGCAACCTCCATAGGATCGTCAAGTCGGTGCCTGGGCCACCTGCGAGGATTAGGCATCAACAAGCAGGGTGTCTTGAAAAGAGCCGGCCGGTTACAGACGAGTAGACGATTCAAAGACACCAAGCATGTGGCCAGACGGACGGTGCTGAGTAGGTCCATACAACTACAGATCTGCTCTAAGAGAACATCAGGGAGGGAATTCCAATCGCGGCTCTGTGTGTCAGTCGGTTCTGCCATTGGGGTTTTCGGTGCCTACGAGCTAGCGGGGAAGTGGATTCGGGCGGGCGAGCGAAGAAGCTTCTCCTCGTGTGGCCGAGCAGTGAGCGGGGGGATATGGTACGCGCGAGCTACCAAGGAAGATGGCGCGGGCGGGCGAGTAGTGAGCGGGGGTAAATGGTGTGCGGCCGACGATGGGGAAGAGAGGAGGAAGAAGAAGAGAGGAGGAAGAAGAGTGGAAGACGGGGAAGAAAGTGCATTAAATCTCAATTCTACTAGTACTACTACTAGGATATACCGTCCTTTGGAGTGTAAATAGTTACACCGATGACATGTGGGTCTACCACAAGAGGGCCCATATGTCAGTTAATGGAGGACAGAGGTGCGTAGGTGTATTTGCGGAAGCGTGCTCTACTGGCAAACATGATGGCAGTACTGGGTAAGGTTGATTTAGTAACAACAACACGCTGGTTCAGCTTATTAATTACGTGTCCCATCTGCTGCAGCGTGCATTGTCACTTCACTGCAAAGACTAGTTGAATAGTTCTCTCTGACCGAGATGGGGAATAATGGATCGCGAGGACTTCCTTTCTACAGTATCCCTATGCCTCTACGCTCACTTCACTCATTTTGCTCCGTACCTAGTCACTTGTTGAAATCTGTAGAAAGACAAATACTCCGTATTTGGGAGCAGAGGGAGGCTTTTACTCCGTACTATTTGGGAACAGAGGGAGTATCACCATATGGAGGGAACAGAGGAAGCTTGAAATATGAACATGTCAATGGCAGGGAGTAAGCCCCATGCATGCATGCATGCATGCAACATGCAACACTCACACATACACATGGACGCACGCAACACTCATGCACCCATGTGGCACACAGCACATGACGCAACACACACAGCTCACGCTCAAGTGCTCAACCTACTCCCTACATCCGTGAAAGACTGTACATTTAGAGATTTACACATTGACCAGGGCATAATTAATGCCCAAAAGTACCAGACTTATGTGTGCATGCGACCATTGAGATAATAAGATTAAATGAAGGTCGTTGCATGCTGTAATTAAGGATAGACATGTAGTCTATACCTACAACACAAGTTGGTGGATTAGTCAATCAATATCGATTTAGATTAAAGGCTAAATGCATTGGAAGTGTAGATGTACATTATGTACCACACTCTTTGTTTTCTAGCCGATATACACTCTTTGTTGGAAGACCGAGGGAGGACACGTGCATGCACTCACATACATAGCCAGGGCGGTTCACGCGCAAGGGTTGGACTCGTGTCGCGCCTGCGTAAAGTTTTGTTTAACTGATTTCTTTGCTCTGCCAACTGACAGGTGGGACCCAGAAACCAGGTGACAATTTAACCAATCAACAAAGTGCCACGTCGACTATGTGGCCGGTCAGTAGGGTGCAACACGGTGCTCTACGATGAGCTAGTGATCGTATAATCGCCGCAAAACTATATATAGTGTCCGTAAAGAGCGTATTGTTACATACGTTGACCGCCAGTGTATTTTTCTCGTTTCAAATTAAGCCATATTAATCGGAAAGGACGCAGTATGGACTACTACTAGTACTAGTACTCCTTTGATGTGTCCCGTCAACTCGCCGAACAAGGAGAAGCTTGCTTACTACGCCTCTCCCTCGCCCACGCGCGCGGTGGTTCGCAGGACGAGGAGAGGGTTTTGACTACAGCGCCCTCTCCCTCTCCCTCGCCCTCGCCCTCGCCCTAGCGGTGGACGTGCAGCAGTTCAATCGGTGTCAGATTGCCAGAAGCATATTGTACTGTAGTATCATCATTGTAGGACCTTCCGAAGAGGCGAAGAGCCAAGTGCAAGGTTTCACACGAGTACAAACTATTGAACCTCCCGAAGAGGCAAAGAGCCAAGCGCAAGGTTTTATAGGAGTTGTCGTCCTAGTAGGAGTGTACTACAACTATAGCGAACGATGCTACTATATGATGCCGCCACGTCATGTATATCCAAAGTTGTGCCACCTTTTTTTCTCAAAGAGCATGTTGGAGCCCGTGCAACAACCACACAATTTGCACGTACACATAACACATTTACTAGTAATAAATTCTAAAGGACAAATGTCAGTATGCCACACAAGTTCATCTCCAATTCATGTGATAAATTTGTGCACGACTAGTCTACATATATTCACAGCGCTACCATTCACAATTACCGTACTCCACTTACACGTTATAGATGGGCTACATGCATGTCCTCCTCCAGGTTCCAGTCCCAGGTGTTCTTCATGGATGGCATGATCCATAGCGGTGGGCAACGGGAATCATTGTCGCAGATTTCTAGTCCGGTTCCACACGATGGAGACTCATCCAAGCTGAAGCGGCATAAATCAGGGATAGCGTGTCCCAGCATGTCGTTCATCCGGCGGTGCGCAATAAAGACACAACCATGCTTCATGAACGGCATGCCTTTCGTGTCGTGCACGGAAGGTGGCATCCGCTTCACAATGGGGTAGCTATCCCCGATGAAAAGCGAGTACTCTCCAAGAGTGTTCCTCGACACCCACGTAGCATCACGGGGGTCGAACTTGGCGCCGTTCACCTAGTACACGCGGCATCCCAGATTCGGACACATGGTGACGTACATAGTCAAGGTCCATGCATAATAATGTTGTGCTCAAATATGGCGGTCAGTAATACTGTGCAGCAAATAGTACTACTCCAGTATAGAGGAAGTAAAATAACCGGCTTATTATATATAGCCACCCTTGGCTACATGGATGAGATAGTAAGACATGGAAAAACAAAAATGGTGGCAGCTAGTGGGTTCAAGTCTTCAAGGGCCTAGCTAGCTATACGCGTCCTCCAAGGTAAAAAGTACTCCTACTAGTACTACTAAGTACTACCTCCGTCCGAGTTTATTGGTCCTCATTGTATTTTGTGCAAAATTTTGACCATAGATTAAACTAACAAAATGTTCACGCATGTCACCAAACATTATATTTTTGAAAACTATGTTCAAATATGAATGCAATGAGATAATTTTTCTTGACATGCATTAACATTTTGTTAGTTAAATCTTTAGTCAAAATTTGGCACAAACTACAAAGAGGACCTATAAACCAGGACGGAGGTAGTATACTACTAGTAAAACAATGAAAGAGAAGGCGAGAGGGTTAAAAAATGGAATACCTGGGTAGATGGTGACGGTCCGATCATGGTCGATTGTGTGACCATGTTGCACATCAGTGGTACCATGGGTAACGACTGCTAAGATAGTTGATCCCAATATGCCAAGGTCAGCTACAAGGTTCCAGGTTAGACCGAATCGTGGATGCAAATGCACATCCAGGATCGCCGATCTTATTTTGATCGGGGGATGACTGGTCCCTGCAAAATAATGGAGTACCGTTAGGGATGCAAATGATGGTTTGTGCATTCCATTTGTAATCTCCCGTGCCATAGGATGGCAACCAGATGAAACAAGTCCCCTGGCTTGTCCCCTCGAAGATGCGGCCTAGATGGCGCACGGCGTCTTCGAACATGTAGGGGTACAAATCTGTCGTCGCCAACTTGCGCCAGCCTCTGCCGTTACTGCGTCTTGCATTGATGGCAATCCTTAGTCGAACACCGCGATGAGATAGTAATCATCGTAGCCGCGTCGCTTTGTCGGCGGGTCCGCAATTGCTATCTTCTTCAATCTCATCTAGGCATCATCATACGTATTCAAGTCCAGCCAGTCCGGAAGGCCGATCCCAATAGTGGAGAAGGGGTCTACCGGAACGGCCGCACTGTTGTGGATGTTGTGCAAAATGGTGGTGGTATCCGGCCAGAGGTATGCAAGCCAATCTTCGTTGGCACCGACCCAGACCTATATATAAGACGGTGGTCAGCGGAGAAATTACGGGATGGAAATGCAATAACTAAGTACTACATGATCAAACTCCATTACTGACCTGCTCATCGGACAAAATCCGACTACCTCTCAATGTCGGCAACTCTAGCGGAGTCAACGTGCAACAATGGCCAGGGAGCGGTGGACTGTTCGAAGGATTGTCCCATAGAAGAACCTTCTCCTCGAGGACGCATGGAAGATCAACAAGCATGGCCTTTTCCCAAGCCTGTTTAAGCAGCGTCTTGAAAAAGTTGGTGCAGGAAGCACCGAGTCTTGCAGCGGTGAGGACGTTAGAGCGGCGTGCGATTTCTCCCAGAGGATCGTCGTCCAAGGTCTCCCAGCCCCGACGAGGAGGAGAACCGCCTGGCGAATCCATGGGAGCAGCGACGAACTGCCTTCTCTTCGGGGGGAGGGGAACTGGCGAGGAGGAGATAAGAGCGTAGTAACCGCAGGGCCTCGTCCCTTCCAACTATAGATCGTTCCTCGGCGAAGGGGTGAGGATATTATTTACTACTAGTATTAGCATTATGGAACGTTATGGGATTGCATTATACTGTAAATAATAGCACTAGTAAGAAATTTTTGGCACTAGGCAGTAGTTTTTGGCGTGGATTAAGAAATTTTGGGTATGTTTTTGCCATTTTTTGTACACGCCAACTAGTGTCAAAAAACGTCTTACATTATGTGACGGAGGAGTACGTACTTCTAGTCTAGTCTAGTATAGTGCACCAGTTTTGAACTCTTGAATCTCAGGGACAAGGAGCTACAGTTGGAAGTGGAGGGTACTACTCTTCTCTAGAACCATCATTGTACTATCAATGTAGGGGAAGTACACCTGTGTAGTGTCCTAGTGGGTACTCTCGGTGCTATATTCAGCCTCTCCTCTCACGTAGGAGTAGCTGGCCTACTCAGCCGCTCCTCTCACGCACACACTAGCAGCCTGTTTATTAGCGACGATTACTGCGGGGGCAGAACATTTGAGTTATTTGATACAGCTTGACTAGGCTTTTCGCTTCCATTTGTGGAGGTGTAATGGATCTCGTCGAACTTTGTTAGTAGTTCCTTCTTTATGAATGAGATGAAGCAAAGCTTTTGCCTCCGTTTAAAAAAACACGTCAAGAGGAATTTCTTTTATAGTAGAGCCGATAATGGAGCGAAGTCCATGCATGCAACGCCACAAGCTATAGAGTAGTAGTAGAGTACTTTACATACGGAGCCATATTGCACAGTTCCCAATGCCCCACTAGGCTTTTCCGGCTCCTCGGGCTTAATTGGGAGGCGCTAGTTTAAATATGCTACTAGCTGATGAGGAAGCTGCAAGCGAGGTGCAGCTAGGGCGAGCACGCGAGCCACGGGATGCTGGGAAGGAAAACCCGTTCACGTGGCTAGGCTGTCCAGTGCACCCAGATTGTGGGGCCGCACATCCGTTCGACTTAAAAACTCAAACTACCCGTGTAAAATATGGCTCGTAGCAAAGTGTAGTAGTACTATTTTTTTAAAGGCCGCTGTGCGTTCGGCCGGGATCGAACCCACAAAACGAGGTATACACTCCCGCGGCCACTAGTAGTACTCGTTGGAGTACAACGCAACCTAGAATCGCCTTTTGTCGCTAGTAGTATGTACATTGTTCCTTACAAGAAACCCCTAATAATGCAAGAAACCACTAAAATGCCAAGAAACTACTACCACTTGCATACGTGGCAGACTTAAGATAAGACTACCTTATCAACCATTTTACATGCTCTTACCAACAAAAATCCTCGAGTGACGTCCTACCTCCGGCCCATCCACCTAGTCATCCTCGGCCATGGGACGCAGCTACCGCCGCCGGCAGAAGGCAAGGTCAAAACCGCCGGTGGTGCGGAGCCCATGTTTCGGCAGCCCGGATGCCAGCTTCGTCGGCGCTCGTGGCCGCTAGCTAGCCAAGATAGCTCCGTCCAGCTGCTTGTCTGCAAGGTTTGCTAGCTAGATTGGCACGGCAGCGCGGCGGCTTGCTCGCGCGCGCCGCGCTCAGGCCAGCCATCTGGCTCGAGCGAAGGCCAGCGCGGCGGCTTGCTTGCTCGTGAGTCACGCTCGGGCCAGCTTGCCAACCTGTGCGGAGGCCAGCGCGGCGTCCGGCCCGTCCGGCGGAGCGGCGGCCAACTCGCTCATCACCGGCGCCACCTACGAACACGCATCAGTACTGTTTGAAGTAATGTTCAGGAAAAATAATGATTTGAGGGGGAATAACAGGATAGAAGGTCAGATGTGGGTCCCTCTTGTCAATAGTCAAACAAAATGTGTTGGTTTAAGCTGCCTCGTCAGCATGGACGTGTGTGCCAACCCAGTCATAAATGGGTTTAAACGAACCTAATCGGTAGGAGTACTAGGTAGTAGTTTTTGGCGTGGATTAAAAAAATTTGGGTATGTTTTTGCTATTTTTTGTACAATAGATTCTTCCTAGGGCTGGTTGAAAGTGGTAGTTTTTTGTTAAATACTCTACATATTGTAAGTAGGAGTGAAAGTTAAGCTTTGGAAGCCAATAAGCAAGGCTAGTTACATAGTGCATATGTGTACATGATTGAAAGTAAATATCAACCATGAGTGACTAATATCTTGATGGAAAACTCGAAACTATGGAATACTAGGAAAAAAATGCATGGTTGGAAATACTAGCAATGTTCATGTCCGTTGCAATGAATCATAATTAGAATAATACTTATTCACAAACTTGGTACAAAACACTGTAATTTTGATATACATATGTTTCAATTAGAATATATTCCTTAGGCTGCTTTGGTGAGGTCGGGGAGGGATGTGGTTGGTTTTAAGATACTAATTATGGGTTTTTCTGCAAATTGGTAGACAAGTGGGATGTTGGTGAGAAAAGGCAACAACTTACCTCACAATCGTTAGATGTAGATCTAATGGTCAGAAATGACGGATGGCAGACACACCAGCATCACCAACTTAGTCTTGTGTAGGAGTACTAGCAAGATCCGTGCATTGCACGGAACATCAAGATGCATTTTTTTATAAAACACTTGTTGTGATTGACCCTTGCGGGAGTAATCCCATGTGTAAAAACTAATGATATCTCGAGAAAATGAGATAAGGTGAAGAGGAGTGGGGTGTGGTGGTGGTTGGTGGTCGGACTGAGCGGAGGCATGGGGATTGACAACACCGGCAGCGTCCACCAGGCCAGTTTGTTCCAGAGGCTTCCTTTCTTAATTGCTCAACAATGAGGTTTGTTGGAGATAGGGATGAACGAGGGAAGGCCTTGTCTGCAAATGTGGAGAGGGGTGCGGGTATCTTTTAGTTTAATTGCCATCCGTCAGATATAGATCGGACGGTCTATATTGCAAGATGGCACACGTACCATCATCACCACCTCGGTTTTTTATAAGAGAAGAAATATAAGTATGGAGATACAAACGTATTATCTATACTTGCTTCCGTATACTAGCATCTACATTCTATTCAACGCCTCAGCATGTGGGGCCTTAGCACAATGACTTCTCGACTGTGTAAAACAAAGATTTTCCCATCGCCGACAAGGAGGGGGTGACGGCGGCGCGCTTTTTGGCTTGCTCTAGTCCTAGTAGTCATACTAGGTGGTCTAAGCATGTGTAGATTTATTCTTTTTCATGTCTCGTGTTCGCCGTACTGCCACGACTGTTGATGAATAGACGGTAAGTTATTCACAGGGAAACCCTTGATGAGCGTGTTTGCGAGAGAGAGAGAGAGACAGTGTGCGTGTGTGATATGTTAGAGACTGAGGCAATGATAACAGATTCTTTGTGTCTATGTGTGTGGAGGATAGAGAGAGACATGTACACGGGGCTTCGTGTTGTGTAACATGGAGACACATATACATAAATAGAGAGTGAGTGTGTGAGATACACATGCGGACATGGGGAGAGATGAGGATCCAGATAAATGGGTGTTTGTGCGTGTTTGTGTGTGTTTGTGCACGCATTTGTGTGTGAGAGGGAGAGAGTGTATGTGGAGTAGAGAGACCACTGATGATGTAAACCTAGTATAAGGGAAGGGGGAATGGTGTGACATGTGTAGTAGCGGGATAGCACGGGTGCGGGCTGGGGGAGCAGACTATTTGGAAGATACATCGAGTGTGTGTGGGAGAGGGGTGTGAGAGCGAGAGAAAGAGAGAGCTAGTGATGGAGAGAGAGAGAGGAAGAGAGGGGGCGAGAGGGGTTGTTTGTGTCCATAAATGGCATATAGATAGGGAGACAATGTTGATGTTGTCCGAAATTGGCCTATGAACGGAGACGCAAGGGAAGCGAGTCATCGTGTGTGTGATAGGGACTTCATGAGAGATCTAGAATAGATGGTGTAGAGAACAATGTGCGAAATCGAGAATGATTATACATTAGGGAGCTATGCAAAGAGTCACGACATATATGTATGCAGGGAAGGAGCCGGGGCGGTCCGCATGTGGGAGAGATAGAAAGAGGAGAGTGGTGCACAAGGAGACAAAGTGTGCTTGTTTGTAGTGGGGGTGGTGTGTGAGGTGAGTGCGCGAGAACCACATAACTAGGGAGATAGACATTTGGGGGCGACATTTTGTATGTATGGGAAATATACACTCTACATAGTGCGTGTGCTTGGGTAAGAGAGATAGCAGGAGACCAAGAGAGTGAGGGAAGAGATGTGTGCATGCCCGAGAGACAAAGTGATAGAGACCTATGTTGGGGTCCGGACTTTACAAGAGAGAGGGGTGTTAATGTGCTCGTGTGCTAGTGTTTGGGGGAGAGAACGACTTCTCTATGTGTGTGTGTGTGTGTGGTGGTGGTGGGGGGGCGGTTGACTTCAAATAAAGAGTGAGGTGTCTATATTTGAGGGACTTTAGCGTAATTGAGATATTGTGCACTCATGGTTAATCCATTTGTTTCACAGTTTGTACTATGAGATAACGATACTTTTGAACATGTGTGATATACCTTGATGTACCAGAATTACAAACCTAAGATTGGAATTTTGGAATTCGACTCCATCATTAGCTTTTGTAATTCATTTAAACAGAGGTACATTTTTAAGCCGGGATTTCGTGATTTCAAATTCATATATCAAACCTAGAGATATACACATACGGGCATGTTCAAACTTTATAATCATCCACTTTATTCATACACATACACATTTTTGCTTTTGTCATCATATTTAGGATAAACACATTTGGAATTTCATTTGAATTGGATCGTATGATGGTATTTTCTTGTAGTAGCTCAATGATCCATATTTGAATTGAATGGACAATCCAAGTTTCGAGTTGGAGACATTGATTTTCAAAACTTGCACATTTTTTTGCGTGCAAAACGAACAAATTGTCGGCCATGATATCATAGTCGGCCGTACGAGAGCAGAATACTTATAATTTTAGGCGCCAAAAGCTTTCAAACTTCCCGCTCACATCGAAATATCACGCGCCCGAAAGTTTAGCCCTCCGATATTCCTGTTTTACCCGTGCCACATGAACGGAAAAGGGCTGCTTTGGTAACTCCATTGTTTCCCCTCTTTGCCCCCAACATTCTTCCCTAGAGCCCCTCCCCTTCCCCTCCCCGACCCCCCAACCACGGCAAGCCGCTGAATCTAGTCCTCCACCGCAGCGGTGGACCTCACACCTTGCCGGATCTACCTTCCGCACCTTGGAACCCCCAACTGCCAACTCACCACTTCACTGGAGCCGCTTCAGCGACTAGCTTGTCCACCGCTCCAGATCTCCTTGACCGCCATCATGGTCCTCCGCACCGGATCTGCTTAACCGGCGCCCTCCACCATAGCGTAGGCCCTTCACTGACTCCCTCGTCCCCCCCTTCGTTGGCCCTTCATACAAGCCCTCGTCCGACGCAACAGATCCGCCTCACCAAAAGCACTATACAACGCGCCCACCGAAGCCATCATCCACTGCACCGGACCCGCTCCACGGATGCCATATTCAACTCCACCGGCCCTGCTTTACCGATGCTGCAGCCTCATCAGGTTATTTCGATTTGTACTCCTTCGGTATTTATCTTTATCGTGCAACTGTTCACTTACCACAGATGAGCTTTCTTGTATGTCGACAGGCGCCGCAACCGTAGCACCGGAGCAGCTTCAGCGACGGCGACAGCCGGCCCAAACTCAACCGCAACACGAGCACCATCGACGATCCTTAGCTATCAAGTATGACAACGATACCCATAGGCCGCCGAGAATGAGGTACTATTATCCAACGGTCGGCGCCTATGTTCACTTTCCTAGCATAAGCACCGCACCTTTGAATTTCTTTAGGGCATCATTCAGTTTTTCATGAGACGCGTTATTCTGCTTGCACCTATAGGGCCATACTTCTGGCAGTGAACATGTTACATGTGTTAAATTACATACCAGTGCACATATAGTTAATATGCTTTAGTTTTGTTCTGATGCCACATGTTGGTTCCATCAGACTGCTTAATGTTCTCTATGCTTAATTACACATCAGCAAACTAGCATGTGGTTCCACTGCATTTTGTTCGTTTTACCCTACATTTTCTGATGCTAGCTATTACATCACTGCTCCGAGCCTCTGTTCATTACTTGTTTGTGTGTTCTTGATCTTCCCAAGTTGCATGACTAATTTGATGCTTCTATTAATTATGGAGCTGCGAACCCCATCAAGCAAAATATTTGTTCTTTTGGTGTTGGCACCTCAAAAAGCATAAAAATAGAGGGAAGCATATATATTGTCGTGTATGCACACACCCTTCTTTCATTAGTTTAGATGAACCATTGATGATCAATTCGGACCAGTGCATACAATTAAAATTAATTTTACCTAAATAGATGGTGCAGAATAAACTACAACAACTAGATTTGCAACCACGGGATGCTGACGATATCTTCAAAGAACATTGCAACAGCAGCTAGGCTTCACAGCAACATATGGTAAGCCAGTGTGTTTTAGTACATGTTAAATGTAATGCGAGTGGGTTGCTTTCTTGGCTTGTGCCCTCAACGTGTAATCCTACCGAATTACAAATAGTTCAGTTGTCTGCTTTGCTGTATTGCTTGATTCGAATGCTTATTTGTTGTTACGTTATACCTGAGTTGTCCAATATGTCAGCAGTGCCTGCTGTACTATCGTAAAGAAATGCATGCCTATTTCATTTGAGTCCTTAACTTTTCCTCTCAACTTCATCACAAGACTGTCTTCGTAGTTTATATGAGGCCACATTGTTAAGTTCTTTCTCAGATTATTTCAACTGCTTAGATGCCTTGGCAACTTAAATATAGCGGTTGTACACTCCCTGAGGGAGTCCCGGATTAGGGGGTGTCCGGATGACCGGACTATGACCTTTGGCCGGACTCCTGGACTATGAAGATACAAGATTGAAGACTTCGTCCCGTGTCTGGATGGGACTTTCCTTGGCGTGGAAGGCAAGCTTGGCGATACGGATATGTTGATCTCCTCCCATTGTAACCGACTCTGTGTAACCCTAGCCATCTCCAGTGTCTATATAAACCGAAGGGTTTTAGACCGTAGGACAAACAACAATCATACCATAGGCTAGCTTCTAGGGTTTAGCCTCTCTGATCTCGTGGTAGATCTACTCTTGTACTACCCATATCATCAATATTAATCAAGCAAGAGTAGGGTTTTACCTCCATCGAGAGGGCCCGAACCTGGGTAAAAACATCGTGTCCCTTGTCTCCTGTTACCATCTGCCTAGACGCACAGTTCGGGACCCCCTACCCGAGATCCGCCAGTTTTGACACCGACATTGGTGCTTTCATTGAGAGTTCCTCTGTGTCGTCACCTTTAGGCCCGATGGCTCCTCCGATCATCAACAACGATGCGGTCCAGGGTGAGACTTTTCTCCCCAGACAGATCTTCGTATTCGGCGGCTTTGCACTGCAGGCCAATTCGCTTGGCCATCTGGAGCAGATCGAAAGCTACGCCCCTGGCCATCAGGTCAGGTTTGGAAGTTTGAACTACACAGCTGACATCCGCGGAGACTTGATCTTCGACGGGTTCGAGCCACAGCCGAGCGCGCCGCACTGTCTCGATGGGCATGATCTATCTCTGCCGCCGGACAGTGCCCAGGAGGCCGCCCCAGTGTCCGCTCCGACCCTTAGCTCGGAGCCGACTGCGCCAATCGAGGACAGGTGGCTGGACGCCGCCTTGGGGGCTGCAATTTCTACGGCGATCGAGCCGAACACCAGTCTTGTCCTTTGCGAAGCTCGTGACTCCAAGGTGCCGAACTCCATTCCGTACTCCAAACCTTCCGTGCCCCTGCCGATCAAACCCGATTGGGCGCCGATCATGGAGTTCGCCGCCGCGGACATCTTTCAGCACTCGCCCTTTGGCGACATTCTGAATTCACTAAAGTCTCTCTCTTTATCAGGAGAGCTCTGGCTGGACTACGGTCAGCAAGGTTGGGATGCGGACGACGAAGAAATTCAACGCCCACCCACCACCCACTTCGTAGCCACTGTCGATAATTTAACCGACATGCTCGACTTCGACTCCGAAGACATCGACGGTATGGACGTCGATGAAGGAGATGACCAAGAACCAGCGCCTATAGGGCACTGGAAAGCCACCTCGTCATATGACATATACATGGTGGACACCCCAAAAGAAGGGAATGGCGATGGAACAATGGAGGATGACCCCTCCAAGAAGCAGCCTAAGCGCCGGCGTCAGTGGCGCCACTCTAAATCCTGCCAAAGCAAAAACAATGATTCCGGCACGGGAGATAATAACACCCCGGACAGTGCCGAAGACAACCCCCTCTAGCAGGATTCAGCACAGGAGGATGGAGAAGTCAGCCCTCATGAGAGAGCGGCAGACACGGAGGTCGAGGACGATAATTACATGCCTCCCTCCGAAGACGAGGCAAGCCTCGAAGACAACGAATTTGTCGTGCCTGAGGATCTAGTCGAACAAGAGCGTTTCAAACGCAGGCTTATGGACACGGCAAGCAGCCTCAAGAAAAAACAGCAGCAGCTTAGAGCTGACCAAGACTTGCTAGCCGACCGATGGACTGAAGTCCTTGCGACCGAAGAGTATGAACTCGAACGCCCCTCCAAGAGCTACCCAAAGCGCAGGCTGCTACCCCGATTAGAGGAGGAAGCAACTAAACCTACATCACCAGGGTATGACGTGGCCGACTGGCCACCTCGTGGCCACGACAGAGAGGCCTCTCGGCCATCAATTCAAGCCGCACCCCGGCGCCGCTCAAAAAGTACCAAGGCACAGGGAAACGCGCCAGACCTATGAGACATATTGGAGGACAAGGCAAGGCAAACAAATCGATCTACGGATCGCGTGGGCGCCCCACGACACGTGACGATAACCGTCACGCCGGATATGGCAAATACGGCCACGCCGAACACATCAGACAAAGCTCATCTGGGCTACGTCGTGATATAGCCCAGTACAGAGGCGCCGCACACCCACTATGCTACACAGATGAAGTAATGGATCAGTAAATCCCCGAGGGTTTTAAACCCGTAAACATCGAATCATACGATGGCACAACAGATCCCATGGTATGGATCGAGGATTATCTCCTTCATATCCACATGGCCCACAGTGATGATCTACACACTATAAAATACCTCCCACTCAAGCTTAAAGGACCAGCTCGGCATTAGCTTAACAACCTGCCAGCAGAGTCAATTGGTTGCTGGGAGGACCTGGAAGCCGCATTCCTTGACAATTTACAGGGCACTTATTTGCGACCACCAGACTCCGATGACCTAAGCCACATAATTCAGCAGCCAGAGGAATCGGCCACACAATTCTAGACACGGTTCCTAACCAAGAAAAATCAAATAGTCGACTGTCCGGACGCAGAGGCCCTCGCAGCCTACAAGCATAACATCCGAGATGAATGGCTTGCCCGGCACCTAGGACAGGAAAAGCCGAAATCCATGGCAGCCCTCACAACACTCATGACCCGCTTTTGCGCGGGAGAAGACAGCTGGCTAGCTCGTAGTAATAACATGACCAAGAGCCCTGGTAATTCGGATACCAAGGACAACAATGGTCGATCGCGTCGCAACAAATACAAGGGCCGCATTAACAGCGACAACGCTGAGGATACGGCAGTCAATGCCGGATTCCGAGGCTTCAAACCCGGTCAGCGGAAAAATCCATTCAAAAGAAGTACTCCGGGCCTGTCCAATTTGGACCGAATACTCGATCGCTTGTGCCAAATACACGGCACCCTCGAAAAACCAGCCAATCACACCAACAGGGATTGTTAGGTGTTCAAGTAGGCAGGCAAGTTGAGCGCCGAAAACAGAGACAAGGGGTTGCATAGCGATGACAAGGAGGAGCCCCGGTCGCCGAACAAC
Source organism: Triticum dicoccoides (assembly GCF_002162155.2). Taxonomy (NCBI): domain Eukaryota; kingdom Viridiplantae; phylum Streptophyta; class Magnoliopsida; order Poales; family Poaceae; genus Triticum; species Triticum dicoccoides. Next base: position 602,031,263 of record NC_041385.1, read on the forward strand.
AGGGGACAGAAGGGCTTTCCCCCACAAGTGCGGACGGTGAACATGATATATGCAACCCACATCCCCAAAAGGGAGCAGAAGCGTGCACTCAGGGGCGTATACGCGTTGGAGCCAGTCGCCCCAAAGTTCAACCCGTGGTCCTCCTACCCGATCACTTTTGATCGAAGGGACCACCCCACTAGCATCCGCCATGGCAGATTCACCGCGTTGGTTCTAGACCCAATCATTGACGGATTTCACCTCACTAGAGTTCTCATGGACGGCGGCAGTAGCCTGAACCTGCTTTATCAGGATACAGTGCGAAAATGGGCATAGATCCCTCAAGGATTAAACCCGCAAAGACGACCTTTAAAGGCGTCATACCAGGTGTAGAGGCCAACTGTACAGGCTCAGTTACACTCGAAGTGGTCTTCGGATCCCCGGATAATTTCCAAAGCGAGGAGTTAATCTTCGACATAGTCCCGTTCCGCAGTGGCTATCACGCCCTGCTTGGACGAACCGCATTTGCAAAGTTCAATGTGGTGCCGCACTACGCATACCTCAAGCTCAAGATGCCAGGCCCTCGAGGAGTCATTACGGTCAATGGAAACACCGAACGCTCTCTCCAAACGGAGGAGCATACGGTGGCCCTAGCGGCGGAAGTACAAAGTAGCCTCTCAAGGCAATTCTCCAGTCCGGCTATCAAACGTCCGGACACCGTCAAGCACGCCCGGAGTAACCTACAAAAAGACCTCCTGGCACGTTCCGAGCAAGCGTAGTAGTGCGGCCCCAACCCCAGCCCTCGCGAAATTGCGAAACCAGTACTATGCGTACATAATTATGCCCTGGAAAATACCATGGGCATAAGGGGAGGGGCACAACCACGGCACGGCCAACATGCGGCTCAACCGCACCAGGGGCTCCAAATTTTGTCATTTCTTTTTTCTTACTTTCAGGACTCCATTCTCTGGAAGGCCTGTCCGGCAGTACAATCGCCGAACACATGATGCAACAGCCAGGGAGGCAGCAAGCTACGTCGAATGTTCAGGTGGTATCTTTAACGAGCTAAATACCTATCTTACATAAAGTCCCGCAGCTTGCCCCTAGAGGGGGCATGTCAAATAATCCCATCTTTTGCTTATTGCACTATTTGTATCGTTCTGCTTTCACAACAGCCATTTAATAAACAATACATAGCTCTTGTCTATTATTGCATTCATTTTTTATGTAAATATGTTCAGTTATAACATTATGCAACCGTACACTTTGGTACGGCCAATACACAAGGGGCTTAAGTACCCCAGAATATGGTGTGAGAAGACCGAACACTCTCACAAGTGTGGCACCCCGAACTTATAGCATTATATGCATCGGCTCCGAATCATGTCTTGGGTCAATAGTTGGGTTTGCCCGGCTCCCATGTTTTGGTACCTTACGTTCCGCTATATCGGCTAAGGTAGCGCTGGGAGAACTACTGCGATTGTGGCCCAGTTGAGCTGGGTTAAGCACCTCAGTAGAGAAAGCTAAAATTGACCGTCATGATAGGGCGAGAGCCGGTTGCTGTTCGAGAGGTTTTTTGAGTCCCTAAAGACTTATGCCGCTTAGAGCGAGGAGCTGGCTTTGTCCGGCCTAGGCGTGGATAGCGCCCCGAACTCGGTCTTCCGAATACTAGGGGCTTCGCCTAAATTTAAAATTATAGAATTCTATGGCTAAGTGAGAGTGATAAAGCATTATAGTCCGGTTGCCTTGTTCGTTGTGCTGAGCGCCTCCCTCGAAGGACCCAAGATTGGGAACAAGAGCGCTCAGGTTTATCCCGAACATCCCAGCACTCGTGGCATGGGGGTAGAAGCCGACGAGTTGCATCTCTCGGATTTAATAAACAACCGCACAGAAGGTAATATTTTAAATTCAAAAAGCGTTTCTTAGCGCATATGAACAAGTTTTCAGCGCACAGGATAAACACGAGCGAGTTTACTCAAAAATTAAATCCTTGGAACATTCGTTCGCCACAAGGCAGGCACCCTTAAGGACGCCCTCATAATACATCTCGGGCATGTGATGCTCCTTCCCCTCCGGTGGCCCATCCGTCACCAGCTTCTCAGCATCCAGCTTGCCCCAGTGCACTTTAGCACGGGCAAGGGCCCTACGGGCGCCTTCGATGCATACGGAGCGCTTGATGACTTCAAGTCGTGGACAGGCATCCACCAGTCGCCTCACCAGCCCAAAGTAGCTCCCAGGCATGACCTCCCTAGGCCATAGCCGGACTATTAGGCCCTTCATGGCCTGTTCGGCTACCTTATGGAGCTCGAGCAGTTGCTTCAGCTGGTCGCTCAAGGGCACCGGGTGTCCGGCCTCAACATACTGGGACCAGAACACCTTCTCCGTCGAGCTCCCTTCCTCGGCTCGGTAGAATTCGGCAGCGTTGGACACACTGCGGGGCAGATCTGCGAATGCTCCTAGAGAGCTCCGGACTCGGTTAAGTAACAAGTAATTCACTTTCACATGCTTGCTTTGCATAGAGAATGCCTTACCCGCCGCTATCTTCTTCATCGCCTCAATTTCCTGGAGGGCTTTTTGGGCTTCGGCCTTGGCGGATTTGGCGCTCTCAAGGGCCGAGGCAAGCTCGGACTCTCGAGTCTTTGAGTCAAGCTCCAATCTCTCGTGTTTCTTCACAAGAGCATGGAGCTCTTGCCGCACCTCCTCCGCCTGCGCCTCCTGCCTTTCTCACTCGGTGCGCTCCACGACCGCATTGTCTTCGGCCTTGGACAGCGCTTCCTTCAGGGTTGCCACCTCGGTTGTGGCCCCTGTAACATTCACGTTGGTCCTATCACTATTTGCAACCAGGTATTTTTATATATACTTACATAAGGTACTACCTACCTTCTTTGTCCTCGAGATGCTTCTTGGCAAGGCCGAGCTCGTTCTCGGACCGCTCGAGGCTCTGCTTCAATGCATCGACCTCCGCAGTCAGTGCGGCAGAGGTCAGCAGCGCAGCCTGCATTCCCATATTGACATATTTATGTTAGACTCCTGCATATATCTTTTTAGATCCTCAGTCTGGCTTTTCTTTCCGAACACCGAACTGAGCATCAGGGGCTACTGTCTATGCGGTAATATTTTTACATGTCTTAAATACATACCTCAAATCCTGTTAGAAGGCTGGCACAGGCTTCTGTCAGCCCGCTCTTGGCGGACTGAACCTTCTGGATCACCGCACTCATAATAGTGCGGTGCTCCTCGTTGATGGAGGCGCCGTTAAGCACCTCCAGCAAATTATCCGGTGCCTCTGGTTGGACGGAGCTCACCGTCATCATAGGCTTTCCCTCCTTACGAGGGGGCCGCCTGCCAGACTCCGGAACCACTGAAGGTTCTGGTGCAGCGTCCGGCCTAGGGCTGGACTTAGAGCCCTTTGGGGTTTTATCCCCTTTGCGCGTGGAATCCGGAAGGTCGCCTTGCGGCGCCTCCGGGGCTACCTCCTCTTGGCTTGTCCCCTTTTGGGACTCCACCTCGGCATCATCCGTGGGGCAAGGGAAGGTAGCGGTCGGGAGTGAAAGACTATTCACGTCCGACGAATCCAGGGATCCGCTCGATGAAGCGTCGAGTTGGGCCTTGGGCGGACTGCATGATAATGTTCGGCGTTAGAAGATACTATGCAATAAAGGAATGCCATGAGTCATTTTGGTATCCGGATACTTACAATTTTGCCAGGGGCTTGGCCCTGGACGGCCACTCCTCTCCACCGTCGTCGGTGCTGGTGGAGTAGTCCGGAAGAAGGGTCTTTCCCTTCTTGGACCCTCCGGCCTCCCCAGTTGGGGCGGCCTTCCTTTTCTTTCCTCCCCCCATTGGAGGGGGAGAGGCTTCTTCTTCCTCCTCCTCGTCTTCGGGGGAGGAGTGCGCTTCAGGGTCATCGGGCGATGAATCCGACACCACCAGGCGCCGGGAACTCTTTCGAGTTCCCATGGCCTTCTTCTTGGCCTTCTTATCCGGCACCACGTGAGGTGCCGGGGCCAGCATCTTCGCCAAGCATGCATCTGCTGGGCCTTCGGGCAAAGGAGTCGGACAGTCGATCTGTCCGAACGTCTTCTTCCAGTCCTGTCAAAGGAGCGGGAGCTTAGATCCCGCATAGAGTCAAACTATGAAAAACAAGTATCCTGTAAAGGGTAAAACAAGCTTACCGCACTGGCTTGGCGCTTCGCACAGAATTCACGATCCTCAGTAATGGGCGGGGGAACCTCGGCGCCCTTGAACAGCACTTTCCAGACATCCTCGTGCATTGTGCCGAAGAGCCTGGACAAAGTTTGGTGCTGGGCCGGGTTGAACTCCCACAAGTTAAAGCCCCGTCGTTGACACAGGAGGATCCGGCGGAAGAGCATGACCTGGACTGCGTTAACAAGTTTAACCTTCTTGTCCACCAGGTTTTGGACGCAGGTTTGGAGTCCGGTCACCTCTTCCAAATTACCCCACGACAGGCCCGTCTCTTTCCAGGAGGTGAGCCATGTGGGGATGCCAGATTGGAATTCGGGGGCCGCTGGGGTCACGCGGCTCGGTGATGTAGAACCACCCCAATTGATACCCTTTGATGGTTTCCACAAACGAGCCCTCGAGCCATGTGACATTGGGCATCTTGCCCAACATGGCGCCTCCTCACTCCGCTTGCCGGCCGCCCACTACCTTCGGCTTGACATTGAAGGTCTTTAGCCATAAACCGAAGTGGGGCTTGATGCGGAGGAAGACCTCGCACACGACGATAAACGTCGAGATGTTGAGGATGAAGTTTGGGGCCAGATCGTGGAAATCCAGGCCGTAGTAGAACATGAGCCCTCGGACAAATGGGTGAAGTGGGAAGCCCAGTCCACGGAGGAAATGGGGGAGGAACACCACCCTCTCATGGGGCCTGAGGGTGGGAATGAGCTGCCCCTCGTCTGGAAGCCCGTGCGCGATGTCGTTGGACAAGTATCCGGCCTTCCTCAACTTTATTATGTGCCCCTCCATGACGGAGGAGGCCATCCACCTGCCTCCCGCTCCGGACATGGCTGGAGAAGGTCGAGGTGGGAAGTGCGGACTTGGGCGCTGGAGCTCGAGTGCACGGAGATGGATAAGCAAAGGAGGAAGAAGGCGTAAATGGAAAGAGTGGATCCTTATCCCCTTATATGGGCGGACGAAACTATGTACCCCCACCAGCCTGGTAAAACTCGCTTATCTCCCAAGCGCCGTGATTAATGGCACAGTTGGGTTACCCACGCCCGTATTGATGAGAATCCCGGAATAAGGGGACACGATCTCTGCTTTGACAAGAAGTGCCAAGGAAACCGCCTCGCTAAACGCGCTGAGGTGGGACAGTAAAACGATTCGAATAAAGGCTTGGCCGTGGCATGATGTCACGCTGCGGAATACATCAGCAGATTAGATTTGTATAAATATTATTCTCTCTATGGAGGTATGTGGAACTTATTTTGCAGAGCCGGACACTATCCTTGTGTTCAACATCTTCTATGAAGTATTCGGAGGAGGAACCCGCCTTGCAATACCGAAGACAATTTGCACGCCGGACTCATCGTCATTGAAGACTGGTTCAGGGGCTACAGAGGGAGTCCTGGATTAGGGGGTGTCCGGATGACTGGACTATGACCTTTGGCCAGACTCCTGGACTATGAAGATACAAGATTGAAGACTTCGTCCCGTGTCCGGATGGGACTTTCCTTGGCGTGGAAGGCAAGCTTGGCGATACGGATATGTAGATCTCATCCCATTTTACCCGACTCTGTGTGATCCTAGCCCTCTCCGGTGTCTATATAAACTGGAGGGTTTTAGTCCGTAGGACGAACAACAATCATACCATAGGCTAGCTTCTAGGGTTTAGCCTCTCTGATCTCGTGGTAGATCTGCTCTTGTACTACCCATATCATCAATATTAATCAAGCAGGAGTAGGGTTTTACCTCCATCGAGAGGGCCCGAACCTGGGTAAAAACATCGTGTCCCTTGTCTCCTGTTACCATCCACCTAGACGCACAGTTCGGGACCCCCTACCCGAGATCCGCCGGTTTTGACACCGACACTCCCTTTCAACTTTCATCTTACCATTTTAATTTCTTTTCGGTTGATGCTGCTTCAAACCATTTAAATATAGTTTGCCATGCTCGGCAATAATTCGTCAGTCGTTTACCATGTAAGCTTACTGCCTGGATCATACGATAACTATCTCTTACTTATGTCCAGCGGAAACCTTTCAGGATGTCGTTCACACTAGGACACAATGTACAACCCCAGAATCTATTTGTGGAAGCAGTGCGCCATCCATGTTACCATATGGTAGCAGTTTAGAGGCAACACTGCCGGAGAGCAGTCTGAGCACAGATATTATAGTGCTTGAGGCTCGACTAGAGGCAGAAAGAGATGGTGTGGCTGCCATGAATGAGGTAATCTTTATCTTGAAGCTGGAAATTACGGAATTAGTGGCACGCATTATGCAAGCAACCCAAGAATTGGAGGAAGTAAGAATGTTGCATTTGAAGATGGAGGAGGTCCTGCTATTTTTGCTATCTGAAGCCCAAGGTAATCTCGGTTCTTCTTTAGATACCAGTTGAAATTGTCATTAGATTATTGTACTTGCATGTTGTGTCATGTCTCTAAATGGATTATGTTGCAAGACCCCCTATGTTGTCCGGAATTCCATGTTGTCCATGTGTTGTAATGATCCGAATTTTTTAGGCGAGGTAATCCTCAGTACTTGTATGATTGACATAAGGTGAACTGTTTTTCGTGTGAGCATATTGTATTGGATGAATTAACTATTTGAATCAGAGTGTATCCAACCTACTGAATTCGAAGATCACGGTATTTCTAAATCATAATCATATATAAAGGTGGAATAAATCTTTGTTGTGGTTTTGAAGAAATAAATAACAAAACGTATAATTATCTGTGGATATTCGTAATCGAATACAAACTGGATTTGAATTTAGTTTGCCAGGTCCCAGGGCAAACGTGAACGCTAATTCTCCCAAGTTTTGAACGAAGCGGCTAAACACCCACTATAATTTGTGGGCTGCCCAAAGCAAGTGTTTGCGAGATGGAAATTACTGTCTACCCCTGACACTTGACATCCTTATCGACCGGAGTTACACTGCTGTCGATAGGGGTAGACTAGTAACTTCAATCAGACGTGACACGACGGCCTCTGAGCCCATTCAGACACGATGGGCACCAAACATGGGTGGCAAAACACATTTGATTCAAGCTCATCCGAAAGACATGTATCTCTTCCTCCATTTCCCCATTCATACACGGTGGGCGGCAAAACAAACTCTCCTCGTCCGAAACCGATGTAGGCTAATATTTTAAATAGGGGCAGATGTTTAACTTCCATCAGACGTGACACAACCGGCCTACCTGTCAGCCCTGTTCATACACCGTGGGCGCCAACCATGGGCGGCAAAACACCCTCTCCTCGCCCGAAATAGTTACCGGCAAATATTTGGGAGATGTGAGATTACCGTCCTATCCCCAACCAACGCGATGTCTGAAATTTTAAACGGGGGATAAGTTCATAACTTTCCCCCATTTCAGAGAAGCGCGTCCCAAAGTTTGAGATCGCCCCACCTCCCCTCCATTTCCCCATTCATACACCGTCGGCGGCACGACAACCTCCGCACTGCGGCCAGCCTCCTCCGTCCGCCACCCCATCCTCCACCTTGCCAGAGCCGCTACCCCTACCCTGTCGTCCACTGCAAGAGATGGACGTCTCTCATCCACGGCGCTGGACCAGGATCCTTTCATCGCCTCCTCTCGCTTCATCGGTGTCGTTGTCCACCTTGCCATTGCCGCTCCTACGACTGCCTCATCCACGGCAATAGGATATATCCCCCGACCCGGCCGTCTGCCGTCTAAAGTCTTCTTCCCCGCTGCCGACAGCCATCGCACCCGCAGCACCCTCAACGTATCAGCATAGGCCTACACGACGTCGCAAGAGAGGTGGTAATCTTCCATATGTGCTTAAGTTATTGATCTCACCCGGAAAATAGATTGTGATTTTTTTACTGTACTTTTCTTGTCCATACCAAATCGTAGTGGCTAGTTGAAAGCAAACATTGGTTGCGAAGTAGCTTTGTCCGGTTTGCACCTTCAGATCCGCCATGGCATGGGCACTACACTCGTAAAGCTTATGGTTTCCCCCCTTTATATTCACTACCATCATCGTAGGTGCTTCGTGTCGTGCTAGCACTGCTCCTCAAGACCTCAACCCAAAGCTTACGTGTTCAAATACGAATCTGATATGATGCTCATATCACTAAAATAGAGAATGTTTAATTGGTCACCTAATGTTCCTATATTCGTTTCGAAAAGCATGTGCGCCACCCACTGGTCCAGCTAGTTCCACTTTCCTGATTTTTCTCTTGATGCTTAGGGTTTTCCCCTTTTATCTACTCTACTATGATCTCCGTAGGTGCTTTCTGTCGTACTAGCATTACTCCACCCTTCAAGCTAAACAACACAACACTCAGAATTCAAAAGCTTAGTTGTTCAAATATGATTGTGATATGATACTGATATTAGTTAACTGACACATTTAATTAGTTAGCTAAAGGTCCCACTTGAGTTTCCAAATGCATGTCGCGACATATAGAGAGACAACATAATTGCACTTCTTTGTCACTTGTTGACCGTACTTTCTTGTCCATACCAAATCTTAGTTGTTATTTCAAAGCAAACATCGGTTGCTAACTACCCTTTGCGTGGTTTGCAGCTTCAGATCTGCCATCCCACTGCCACGGTCAACACTGTACTGATCATGCTTATGTTTTCCCCATTTTATGATGACCACAATCAGCCTACGTGGTTCGTGTCGTAATAGCACTGCTCCACCCATCGAGCTAAACAAGCTTAGTTGTACAAATTCATATCTTATATTATTGCTGATATTAGTAAAACTGATAGATGTTTAATTGGTTAGTTAAATGTTCCTACTTTAGTTTCGAAATGCATGTGAGCCACATATGGAGAGACCGGAAAGAATAGTATTTCTCCGTGCGCTCTGGTTCATCATGGGTGGCCAACCGACATTGTATTGAAACACTTGTAATATCTTCAATCTGCTTGCTCTTTTGCTCTTCTTTAAGATGATACTCTTCTCTTGCGGTCGACTGGTCAGGTCAAGTTGTTCTCCCTTAGTATATTTTGAATCTGTCAGGTCAAGTCGACTTGTTCTTCTTTACTATATGTTGAAGCTATCATCTGCGAAGTGTCATCACTTCTGGAGCTCTCATATTTTGAGGAGTAGGCCACATTATATTAATGCACACAACAAATTACAGCATGCATGGCATCTTTTAAAAGAATTGCAGAGATAGCACAAAGGGGTTTACGGGGAGGCAATATTGGATTAGAATCACTTCTGCATTACAAAGAAAATCTCACTTGTTTTTATGTTTTCATGCATGTCACATATTGAACATTATCAAAATGAATATGAGAATGGGCGCACGAGAGGAATATTGCGGAACAATCCACTGGCTAACAAACTTGGCATGGTGGAGGATGGCTTATCTTATTCACCCATCAAGGTGCTTGCTCTAACTTTGCAAAGTTGTATTGGTCGCACATATTTTGCATCTAACCTCTTGCATTTCTTCTACTTTGTTACACCATCTGCTTAGTTTAAGCATCATATATGATTATATGCCATAACTATCCATTTTCTGTACCTATTCCATGTGTCGTCACACTATGTTTTTCCAGTCAAATGTTGTTCTTTCATGATATATGTCCAAAAGGAAGAGGGTGAGTGCAGATCCTCAAGGAGTACAAACTAGGTATTTGGAAAAGGTAGTGGTACCTGTTAAATCAGATAGATCAGCAGCCACAGAAAACACAGGCCCAACTGTACCACACTTTACCCCTACTCCAGTGGCCAAACCCCTATTAGAACTGCTGGGAGCCCAGCGTCAGGTAATGTCTATGATATCAATTAAAAATTTGAACTCCTAAATTTCTGCTTGTGCCTTACCTTCTCTCTTGTATGAAAACTAATTTCAGATGAATCTCCTTGCTCAAAGGATCATACGATCTCAAAACAATAATGGGCTCTGCATTGCTCTTGTTAGTACCTCTCTCCCTTTTGCCTTGTAATGATGTACTTAATTAATTGCTATTTGATTATGTATCATCAGTCTGCACCTGAGCTTCATTATCCTCTGTTTCTTCCAATATTATTTGATCTATATTTACTCTTTGCAAAATGTAGAATAATGGCAATGCTTATAAAGAATTTTCTTTGAGGAATTTATTGAATTATCCTTCCATCAACATGGAGAAGGGCTTTGTCCAGCCCGTGTTAACATGTAATGTAAGTTCATCCTTCTCAAGCCTTCAAACTTTGTTCTAGTATAGATTTGGATAGGCATCATTGCCTCCACTACTGTTTGCTTTGCTGTTTACATCTGATTGGATTTGCAACAACTACCAGTTTCAAATTGTAGTTGTAAAAACATGTTCCTTATGCAGAACAGATCCATTTATTTGCTTATATAATTGTGAAACATGTTACGTGTCTCCTTGTTTCTCTTTCAGAGTCGTATCTCTTACGCCAGGCAGAACTTTAGGGAAGATAGTGAGCCAAACCATCTTGAGGACAGCGAGATGACCCCAAGGTCCTGTCTTGATGAAGACGGTGAGTTGAAGCTACTCACCAGCAGGTGTGAGACAACCTCTATGCAGTCGCTGCCTCAATCAGTTCGACTTCTTCAGTCTCAACTTAAAGCGGAAAGGCTTGCTTCAACTCAGCTCTGACTTGAAGTCAAAGATGCAATGAAGATGTCAGAGGACTGTCGTGCGCACCATCATGCCTTAAATCTAGTGTTGATGCATCTATCGTTGACACAACTGAGGTCTACTCAGCTTCTTCAGCTGTTTGGGGGGGCCGACCTGGCCAGGCCTAGTGCCTTCTAAAGTGCTCTCAGTTTTGTATATTCTTTTGTCGGCGCGTTTATTTGCACTGGTGGCGAACTTTGATGCCCAGTGGATGTAATATGGGTGATAGCCGTGATAGCCTAGCGTAAGTTGCTTGCTTATTTATTTCCTTGTTGTCTTGTTTATTTGTTTGCTTGTAGTCATTGTAGTTCTTTTTCCGCGGTTTGCTAGTGGCTGCAATAACCTATTTTTTAAAAACTAGGCCACAATAACCATGGGCTAATATTTACTGTAGTGACACTGGGCCTCCTACGGGCCGTAGAAACAGTGGGCCTTCTATGGGCCGTAGAAACAACGGGCCTTCTACGGGCCGTACAAACAATGGGCCTCCTACGGGCCATATCATCAATGGGCCTTATACGGGCAGTATGATCGATTGGCCAAACATGGGTCAATAACAGGCCACATTATGGCCGTAAACGGGCTAGAGTTGGAATCGTCTGTTCATGTGTCGACCATAAAGGGCCATCGTTAATAGGCCGTATTTCATGACACTATGAAAACGGCCCAACGTACCACAAACGGGCCGACTGTAACCACGGGCTGAATTTGGCCCATAAGCAGAAAATGACAATAACGGGCCGTAAGTAAACGAATGCTGGAAATGAGCCCAAGAATAAATGGGCTATGAGAAGGCCGAAAGATAACATGGGCTAGAAATGGCCCAACGGAATAATGGGCCCTTGATGGGTATAAAGTGATACATTGTTCATTACGGGCCAGTTTCACCACGGGCCGTTAATGGGTGTAAAGTAATACAATGTTCATTACGGGCCAGTTTCACCACGGGCCGTTAATAGGCCAAGAGTTACATAGGGCCTCATATGGGCCAAAAGACGTCAAGGGCAATACATGGGCCAGAAGTGAAAACGGGCTGGAATCATATTGGGTGGCCCAGATGACGCTACTGGGCCAAATTCGGATAGGGCGTAACGGGCCTTGGGTTAGCGGGCTGTAAATGGGCTATATGCGAACATGCCGTTAACAAGCTTTACATGGGCCGGGCCGCCACCTTTTGACCAAGTCAAACGGGCCGGCCTTTTCACAGGAATGGGCCTCTGTTGGGCCGTGCCACGTGTCGACGTATCATAGGCACCTTATGTCCAATGAGTGGATGACATCTGTCCCAACGGTGAGCCGACACGTGTTTCCTCCAGCCAATGATGATTTTACACATGGAAAATCCCCATTGGTCGGGCCTGTTAACGAGTTATCGGATCCAAAACCCGACCCGATAGCTTAACGGCGTTTCGTTATGGTGGATGCCACGTGTCGGTCACCCTTGACGAAAGCACTTCTGTGACGCACGATTTATCATCATGGAAGTGGACACTTCCATGATGATAATTTTGGTAATGTCATGGAACACTTCTACGACAGCACAGGTATGACTATCTTGATTCTGTCATAAATTTGTCATGGATGTACATGCATGACAAAAAACCCGACCTACTGTGACAAACACGTATCATCACGGAAGTGTATTTTTTTTGTAGTGCTCGGACGTCCGTGTGCTGTGTACAGATTCATGGCTTATGTGTTCCCAGCAGTCGGACGACCGATAACTGTCGGACGTCCGGACATATTTGTGCCACCGGACGTCCGGTGTTGTCTGTACGTCCGACCCCTTCTGTGCACTTAAGTGGCTCAAACGGTCACTTTTTCCACACCCACTATATATAGGCTTCTCCCTTCCACGGGATGAGGTTGACCATTCACTTTGAGCTTGCCAAGAACACTTTTCACTCTCTCTCTCTCAATCCTCTACACCAAATCCTAGATCCCAAGGGATTTAGGAACATTTGAGAGAAGTTCTCCAATCAAGTGATAGATCCACTCCTTCCCCTTCTTTGAACCAAATGAATTTGTGATTTGAGCAAGTCTTGAGCTTTTCCCCAACGTTCTTATTACTCTTGGAGGTTGGAGACTCCTAGGCGGTAGGAGTCTTTCAGAGAGGAATCAACCTTTGTGATTACCCCCGAAAAAGTTTGTGAGGGTTTGGAGACCACCCCAAGGTCTACCACTAGTGGTTGAGAAACGCCTCGGTGGTGTTATCTGAAAGGGAGAATAGGGTGAGCCTTCGTTGCGTTGGTGTGCCTTCGTGGTAACATCCACCTCTCTAACGGTGACTAGCTTACCTCCAAGGAAGTGAACATCAGCATACATCCTCGTCTCCCGGAGTTGCGGTTATTCCTAACCCTAACTTTCTACTTGTGGTTACTTGTCTCTTAGCACTTACTTATATCATATTGTGCTTGCTTACTTACATGATCGTGTTACTTGCTTAGTACTTAGTACTCACTTGCAATTGTTAGGCTCACCTTCATATTCCACATTATTGCCTAAAATTGCTAAGTAATATTTAAAATTTGTAATTGTACCTATTCACCCCCCCCCTCTAGGTCCATCTCGATCCTTTCAATTGGTATCATGGCCTCGTGCTCTATTCTTGCGGTTTAACCGCCCTAGAGCGAGATGAACACCGATGGGACTCCCCTGGTTGCAGATCCGAAGGATAAAGGCGAGGCTTCTTTTGAAGTCAAGTCCTTTACGTCTAAGGATCTAGAAAGGTCCCTTGCTAAGCAAAAAGAGGAGCATGATGCTTATCTTGAGGCCTTGGTCAAAATGAGATTAGCCATGTTGTCCATGGTGCTTGCACCACTCTCGGGTGGTGCGGCTTCGAGGCCAACTATGCCTGCTTCGTCACTTGGTCAACAACCTTCTAGCAATGAACACTCAAGTGTTCCTTGGCTTTATGAAAGACCTCAGGTTGAGAAATCAAGATATAATCCTCAAGGCAAACCTCCTTTACTTGATGCACTTCCGAATTTTATTTGTGGAGAGTTGCTATGCAGGATCATCTTCGATATGGAAACAATGAGATGCTGGAGATCTTGGAGTATGGTTACCATGTGGTTGATCCAAAGAATCCTACACCAAGAGAAATTTATGACAAGAATCTCAATGACACTGCAATCATGTGTATAAGCATAGGTATGGTTGAAAAGCAAAGGAGACCGTGCATGCACATCACAAGTGCCAAGGAACTATGGCAAAGTATTATAAGATCCAAGACCGGCACCTCTACCCTCCGGAGTGCTCAATATGAAATTTCCAAGGGGCAATTGCAAATTTTTGTATGGAGAAAGGTGAAACCCCCAATCAACTCCTTGAGTGTCTCATGACTCTCACTATTGACATTGAGTCATGTGAGTGTGACAAGACACAAGATGGATTCAACATGACTAAATGATTCCTTGTGGATAAGTTGCTTCATGCTCTTGCCCCATATCACCATCAAATGGTGTGGGACATAAGACAACACCATGCCTTCAAGGAAATGACTATAGATGATATCATATCCACCTTTCCAACTATTTGAAGAGTCAAAGGCTAATGACACAAAACATCTTGCCATGCATGGTACCCCAACATCAAAGATCAATCTTGCGTTGAAGGCCAAGCATGTATGTGAAGATGAGCAAACTGAAGAAGAAGAAGATGATGATGATGATGAAGACAGTGATGAGATTGAATCTGATGAGGGCCCTTCATATGAAGACATGGCTCTCTTTGTCAAGAAGTTTAGCGCGGGAAAATTCAAGGGAAGATTTCAAAAGAAGAAAGTAAGAAAATGCTACAATTGTGAAGAAACCAACCACTTCTCCAACGAGTGCCCTTGTGAGAAGAGAGAGGATAAACCAAGGTTTCCCAAGACCTTTCCAAAGACGAAGTTGCCAAATCCTTTGAACTCCAAGCTCAAGAAGAGAGATGGGAAAGCAATGGTTGCTCAAGAAGAATCCGATCCGGATGATGTTAGTGGTGTTGCTGGAGTTGCTCAAGACTCGCAAAACACTTTGGGGTTAGTGAACAAGAGTGGTGATGTGGTCACCTACAACTACATGAAAGACTACAAGGGCAACGCTCACAAGTGTCTAATGGCAAAGGTTGTGGTAGAAGATGGAGAGGACCAAAGCTCTCCTGACAAGGTGAAGGTAACCCCATGATCAAATCCTCCTCTTTTCACTCCGTCTACTCCTAGTGATGAGTATCTTGATCTAGATGATCTTATGCTTGCTAAAATTAATAAGTTTATGTGCTCCCTCAAAGGAAAGAAGCTCACTATGTTTTGTATGCTTATGGAGATGGCGAGTAAGCACACCATCACCATTAAGGAACTCGAAACCCTCGTCACCGAGGAAAAGGAAAAAAATGTGAAATCCTTGAGCGGAAAGTCCAATATGAGGAAGCACGAAATGATGAACTATGCTTAAAAATTGGTGCAAACATTGATGTTCATACTAAAGATCTTGCCTCCTTGAAAAAGGCTATTGACTCTTGCGAGGAGTTGATGAATGATAAAAGTAAGCTTGTGAAGTCTCATGCTTCTCTCTCTAAGGATTGTGAGCTTCTATCTGTGTCCCTCAAGACTAAGGAAGAAGAGCTCACCCTTCTTACAAAGAGTTTTGAGACGCTCAAACTTACTTATCTTGAAACTCTAGCCAAGGCTTACTCTTCTCCTATTATCAATGTTGATGCTTGTACTACTAACTCTAGTAGTGATCTAGCATCTATTCTTGAGGAAAATCGCTTTCCCAAGGCTCAAATCGAGAAAGGTCTCATGACATGTGCTCAAGGGCAAAAGAACCTTAATGAGGTATTGAGCCAACACAATGAGGTGTTTGCCAAAGAGGGACTCAGGTTTGACCCAAGCACAAGCAAGAAGAAGACGTCCTCTCAAAAGTGCACAACCCCTCTAAAGGAAACATTTGTATGAGAAGGACACAAGGAGAAAGGTAAGGTTGTTAGTGGGAAGGCCACAAGGGGCATGCCCACTCTCAACAAGCCAAAAGAGTTCATGCCTCCATCCTATGTACTTTGTAAGACTAAGGATGGAGAAGTTTATGCTAAATTTGTTGGTCCTCGAAATGCTTTCCGATTCTATGCTATTTGGGTCCCTAAGACCCTTGTGACTAACTTGAGAGGTCCCATTGCAAAATGGGTGCCTCTAACAAAGTCATAATTGTGTGTAGGTTGCCTTCTCCGGTGGAGTAAAATGGGTGATTGATAGTGGATGTACCAATCATATGACCGGAGATAGCAAATTGCTCTACGATTTCATGGAAGCTATTCAACCATTCATGAGCATTATGTTTGGTGGAGGTTCAAAAGGATAGGTACTCGGGTTGGGCAAGGTGGCTATCACAAATGACATGTCTCTTGCAAATGTCATGCTTGTCCAATCCCTTAAATACCATTTACTTTATGTTCGCCAATTGGCTTCTGTTGGTTATGATATGCTTTTTGGACTAACGGATGTCAAAGTCTTTAAGAGAGATACTCTCGAAGTGGCCTTTGTTGGAGAGTTGGATGGCAACCTTTGCACGGTTGATTTCTCGAAAGAGAGCACATTCCATGCAACTTGTCTAATGGCCAAGGCCGACAAGGGGTGGCTATGGCATCGCCGGCTAGCCCATGTCGGCATGAGAAATCTTCAAGATCTCTTAAAGGGGAATCACATCCTTGGACTAACCAATGTCTCTTTTGAGAAAGATCGTATGTGTAGTGCATGCATAGCCGGGAAGCAACATCAATCAAAGCACCCACCCAAGAACATTGCGTCTACTTCAAGGCCCCTGGAGCTCCTTCATGTGGATCTTTTTGGGCCTCCTTCATGGGTAGTCTTGGTGGAAAAAAGTATGGACTTGTCATTGTTGATGATTACTCAAGATATACATGGGTGTTTTTCCTCAAGTCCAAGGACGAGACGAAGATCACCTTCATTGATTTTGCCAAGCAAGCACAATGCAAGTTTGACAAAGAGATCTTGGCAATAAGAAGTGACAATGGCTCTGAGTTCAAGAACTACACCTTCGAAGAAATCCTTAGTGATGAAGGGATTGAGCATCAATATTCAGCTACATACACTCCTCAGCAAAATGGTGTAGCCGAAAGGAAGAACCACACACTTGTGGAGATGGCAAGGTCCATGTTGGATGAATACAAGTCACCACATAGTTTTTGGGCCGAAGCTGTCAACATTGCATGACATGCATCAAACCGGCTCTTCCTCCGTACTATATTGGAAAAGACTCCATATGAGCTCCTAACTGGTAACAAGCCAAATGTCAAGTACTTTCGTGTATTTGGGTGCAAATGTTTCATCCTCAACAAAAGAGAACAGTTAGGAAAATTTCAATCCAAAACAATTGAGGGCATATTTGTTGGCTATGGATCAAACTCTCATGCCTATAGAGTCTACAACAAATCCAATGGATGTGTTGTAGAAACTTGTGACGTGGTGTTTGATGAATTTAATGGCTCCCATGGGGAGCAAGTTGATGTAAGTGATGTAGGTGAAGAAGATTCCTCTCAAGATATCTTGACCATGGGTGTTGGTGCACTTCTTCCAATGGAACAAGAACCTCGTGATAATGAAGAAGAAGATGGAAGTCTCACACATCATCAAACTACTTCAACACCCATACCACCACAAACTCCTATTGTTCAACCGATGCCCTTAGTACAAGTACAAGAAGATGATCAAGTTCATCCTCATGATAATCTTCAAGAACAAGATCATCATCAAGGGCAAGAACAAGAAAGTCCAATCATTGATGATGAACCTCAACAAATGCAATATGAGCAAGAAGATCTTCCACCACACATTAATGATCCATATGTTGAGGACGTGGATGATGGACATGAAGTTGAATCACGAGAAACCCTAACCTCCATCATGCCTCGAGTCGTCGGTCGTGTTGATGTTCACAAAATTCTCACCGGCATATCGGAAGGTAGAGTCACTCGTAAACATTTGACAAACTTTTGTGCTCACTTCTCGTTTGTATCTAGTGTTGAGTGATACGTCTCCAACGTATCTATACTTTTTTATTATTCCATGCTATTATATTACCCCTTTTGGATGTTTATGGGCATTATTTTACACATTTATATCATTTTTGGGACTAACCTACTAACCGGGGCCTAGCCCGCATTGTTGTTTTTTTGCCTATTTCAGTACTTCGAAGAAAAGGAATATCAAACGGAGTCCAACTGGAATGAAACCTTCGGGAGCATGATTTTTGGAACAAACGTCATCTAGAGGACTTGGAGTGCAAGTCAAGAAGAAGTCGAGGCCTCCACGAGATAGGAGGGCGCGCCCCCCTATAGGGCGCGCCCCCTGTCTTGTGGGCCCCTCAGGCGTCCACCGACGTACTTCTTCCTCCTATATAAGCCTACGTAACCCGAAAACATCCAGGGAGCCAACGAAACACAATTTCCACCACCATAACCTTCTGTATCCGCGAGATCTCATCTTGGAGCCTTCGCCGGAACTCTGTCGAAGGGGGAATCGACCACGGAGGGCTTCTACATCAACATCCTTGCCCCTCCGATGAGTTGTGAGTAGTTTACCACAGACCTACAGGTCCATAGTTATTAGCTAGATGGCTTCTTCTCTCTTTTTGGATCTCAATACAATGTTCTCCCCCTCTCTTGTGGAGATATATTCGATGTAAACTCTTTTTGCGGTGTGTTTGTCGAGATCCGATGAATTGTGGGTTTATGATCAAGTTTATCTATGAATAGTATTTGAATCTTCTCTGAATTCTTTTATGTATGATTGAGTTATCTTTGCAAGTCTCTTCGAATTATCAGTTTGGTTTGGCCTACTAGATTGATCTTTCTTGCCATGGGAGAAGTGCTTAGCTTTGGGTTCAATCTTGCGGTGTCCTTTCCCAGTGACAGTAGGGGCAGCAAGGCACGTATTGTATTGTTGCCATCGAGGATAAAAAGATGGGGTTTATATCATATTGCTTGAGTTTATCCCTCTACATCATGTCATCTTGCTTAATGCATTACTCTGTTCTTTATGAACTTAATACTCTAGATGCAGGCAGGAGTCGGTCGATGTGTGGAGTAATAGTAGTAGATGCAGGCAGGAGTCGGTCTACTTGTTGCGGATGTGATGCCTATATACATGATCATGCCTAGATAATCTCATAATTATTCGCTTTTCTATCAATTGCTCGACAGTAATTTGTTCACCCACCGTAATACTTATGCTATCTTGAGAGAAGCCACTAGTGAAACCTATGGCCCCCGGGTCTATCTCTTATCATATTTTCTCCCAATCTACTTTTATTTGCATCTTTACTTTTTGCATCTATAATATAAAATACCAAAAATATATTTATCTTATCATACTATATCTATTAGATCTCACTTTCGCAAGTGGCCGTGAAGGGATTGACAACCCATTTATTGCGTTGGTTGCAAGTTCTTTGTTTGCTTGTGTAGGTGCGTGTGACTTTTGAGGAGCCTCCTACTGGATTGATACCTTGGTTCTCAAAAACTGAGGGAAATACTTACGCTACGTCATTTTGGAGCTATCCTAGGTTAAATATGTCATTTTGGAGCTAATTAAGCTTATTATGTCATTTTGGAGCTAGCTAAGCATGTGAAGTCATTTAGGAGCTAAACTATGTGATTTCTTAAGCATATTATGTCATTTTAGAGCTAGTTAAGCATATTAACTAATTTTGGAGGAAAAGATTCTAAGTATAGGTCATTTTGAAGCTAGCTAAGCATATTAAGTCATCTTGGAGGAAAAAATGCTAAGTATAGGTCATTTTAGAGCTATCCTAGGTTAAATAGGTCATTTTGGAGCTAATTAAGCTTATTATGTAATTTTTGAACTAGCTAAGCATATTAAGTCATTTTGGAGGAAAAATGCTAAGTATAGGTCATTTTAGAGCTAGCCTAGGTTGAATAGGTCATTTTGAAGCTAAGTAAGGTTATTATGTCATTTTGGAGCTAGCTAAGCATATGAAGTCATTTACGAGCTAAAATATGTCATTTCTTAAGCATACTATATCATTTTAGAGCTAGCTAAGCATGTTAAGTCATTTTGGAGGAAAAAATGCTGAGTATAGGTCATTTTAGAGCTATCCTAGGTTAAATAGGTCATTTTGGAGCTAATTAAGCTTATTATGTAATTTTTGAGCTAGCTAAGCATATTAAGTCATTTTGGAGGAAAAAATGCTAACTATAGGTCATTTTAGAGCTATCCTAGGTTGAATAGGTCATTTTGAAGCTAAGTAAGGTTATTATGTCATTTTGGAGCTAGCTAAGCATATGAAGTCATTTAGGACCTAAAATATGTCATTTATTAAGCATACTATATCATTTTAGAGCTAGCTAAGCATATTAAGTCATTTTGGAGGAAAAGATGCTAAGTATAGGTCATTTTAGAGCTATCCTAGGTTAAATAGGTCATTTTTAAGCTAGCTAAGCATATTAAGTCATTTTGGAGGAAAATGCTAAGTATAGGTCATTTTAGAGCTATCCTAGGTTAAATATGTCATTTTGGAGCTAATTAAGCTTATTATGTCATTTTTGAGCTAGCTAAGCATGTGAAGTCATTTAGGAGCTAAACTATGTCATTTCTTAAGCATATTATGTCATTTTAGAGCTAGTTAAGCATATTAACTAATTTTGGAGGAAAAGATTCTAAGTATAGGTCATTTTGAAGCTAGCTAAGCATATTAAGTCATTTTGGAGGAAAAAATGCTAAGTATAGGTCATTTTAGAGCTATCCTAGGTTAAATAGGTCATTTTGGAGCTAATTAAGCTTATTATGTAATTTTTGAGCTAGCTAAGCATATTAAGTCATTTTGGAGGGGAAAATGCTAAGTATAGGTCATTTTAGAGCTTGGCGAGGTTGAATAGGTCATTTTGAAGCTAAGTAAGGTTATTATGTCATTTTGAAGCTAAGTAAGGTTATTATGTCATTTTGGAGCTAGCTAAGCATATGAAGTCATTTAGGACCTAAAATATGTCATTTCTTAAGCATATTATATCATTTTAGAGCTAGCTAAGCATATTAAGTCATTTTGGAGGAAAAGATGCTAAGTATAGGTCATTTTAGAGCTATCCTAGGTTAAATATGACATTTTTAAGCTAGCTAAGCATATTAAGTCATTTTGGAGGAAAAATGCTAAGTATAGGTCATTTTAGAGCTATCCTAGGTTAAATATGTCATTTTGGAGCTAATTAAGCTTATTATGTCATTTTTGAGCTAGCTAAGCATATTGAGTCATTTTGGAGGAAAAAATGCTAAGTATATGATTATGTCGCTAGTATCCATATGGCAGAGAACCCGGGCCGACATGACTAGTCATAGAACCAAGGTGGCACAAACGTACAGGGACAGGCATACATGACCCAGCAATGCATGTGTCGGTCATCAGCGAGTGCAACCAAGTCGTAGCAAGCTACAAGGACTTCGGTGATACACCGCGTGACATTTCCCCGTAGGGACAGACACAGGAGCAAAGAAGGACACATGTCGGTCAATCCATGTGTTCCGGAGCAGTAGCGAACTACCATGGCTCAGTGGAAGCACTAGGAGGCATTTCCCTGTATGGAAGGCTACCAAAGGCACACGACTAGGTGTCGAATCCCACACATACAATGCATTTCAAACATACACACATTATGCATGATATGTGTAGATACAACATGGCATCACAACAAGACTCTATTAAGCAAAACACTTGGGACACTTACCGTCATCACGGAGGTGTAGGTGTAGGTGTAGGTGTAGGACCGGTCGCGCCAGTGGCAGACGGAGAAGGATCGGTCAATGCTTGTCAGGAGTTACGCTGCACCAAAGATTATTTCCAATGTATTGTTAGCATGATGCAACTCAAATGTGAAGACTAGTAACTAATGACCGTTCAAATGAAACTCACCGTGCCCGTCGGAGCAATGACTGGCATCGGTGGAGGGGTCTGGCCGTTCTTCTCGCACATGGACTGCACATTTGGTTTTGACGAGTCAGTCATATTAGTTACTAATGAAAGGAACATTGCGTGCATGATTTAGCTAATATGCAGAAGAAACTTACCACGAAGAGCTCGTACATGGCCCGGTTAGCCGAGTCGTTCCGGTTCCTCTCCTCCTCCAACAGCCTAGTCGTCCTCTCCTCATTCTCCCTGTCCCTCTCCGCCGCCTGCCGGTCCCTCTCCACCAACTGTCGGTCCCTCTCCTCAAAAGCAGCCTGGGTCTTCACTCTCTCTGCCTCAATAGCAGCCTGCAACACCACTCGTCAGCATTGTAATCATCGACGGCCGCAAACACAATGTAATGGAGGAAAGGCTACTGAGTCCGTATAACAAACCTGGAATTCGATTTCCACTAGCCGTAACTAAGCAGCCTCCATGCATTGCCAGAAGCTCATACTCTTCGACGGAATCCTTTTGGATAACCGCTCCATACAAGAATTTGGCGACGTATTGACTGTATCAAATATCCAGGAATAAGAGCAGTTCAAATGAAGTAGAGGTTGCAAAACAATGTACCGAGAACTTACTCGATGTATGGCCGCACTTCTGTTAGATTGTTCAAGATATACAACGTAATGGTCCGCCATTCGTCGTTATCCAACAATAAGGGAGTATAAGCACCGGCTGGTGCGAGCTTCCCTTTGAATAGGCTGAGGTTTTTGTCATCCATTCAGGGGTCATGTCTTTCTGACTAGGGTGACCGGTGTACATCCACACACGATCACTCATCTTGCCTAGCTACTAGACACACAAGAAATACATACATAACTCAGCAAACCATATTCATCAGTTAATAGAGTTTCTCAGTTTTATTACGTCCATGCAACCTAGACGCTAATAGGTAAAGATAGGTCCTAATCCCACCCGAGTATGTGTAGATTGGGTTCGTTTTCCCATGCTCTGCTCCGGATCCGACACAAAATTTCGGCAACACCTCCCCGCTGTTCTCCTGATACACGTCTCGGCAATAAGCAGAGAGGATGTGTACCCGGAGAATAGCAGAGAGGCACTGACGAAATTCTGCATCGGATCCGGAGTAGAGCATATGGGAAAACGAACCCAATCTACACATACTCGGGCTGTCCATGGATAACGTTGGACAATTTGAAAGAATTACAGTTATAAATATGCAAATGAATGCATATTTATAGATCTAACCCTTTCGAACGGGAGACGCATAGTGGTCACGCATACTAATGATTGAATACACCTATAGCTAGCAAGTTTCATCGGCACGAAGACCGGAACAGAGCAAATGAAGGGGGAGAGGAGGAGATGTCATTTGTGCTCACCCACGAACGCAGGGGCGGAGCTCGTCGAACGCACGGGGAGGTCGTTGAACACCAGACCCTCACAGCGATGAAACAACTGCACATTTAAATCCACCCGATCAACGCAAATATATATGATGTTTTTCATAACAAAATTGGAAAATATATGACCTAACTCATAATTCACAAATAAATAGGGAGTGTCTATTTAGTAATTGATTGTTTTCCAATTCGGTATCATTCACATTTCCTGACAAATAAATAGAGGACACTTGTATGTCCAAAAAACCACCCCGGCGACTGTATGCTTTATATTTCTAAAAAAAGGGTCGGGCTAGACTGTCACCCGGTTTCAACTAAACCTGAGCCACAAATACCCTGGACCATGGCGAACAACTGCCCATCAGCTTGCGACCCACCAAACAGCCAAACATTGAGGGAAATCCCAGGAAGATCACCAGGTCAGAAACTTGTAACTAGTGCAGGGATCATGTCTCTAGCTACCAGTTTCAGAAAACAGCAGACCGAATGTTATATTATCACCTAGTACCTACTAAAATTAAGGAAGGAAGTAACAACTAATTAATGAAGGTGTGATGTGTGTTGCTATAAATAAATCACCTATATATTAAATGAACCAATTCATGCAGTTTATATATACAAGGTTCCTAATGCACGTACTAGTTACTTATGAGGATTTCATCCATGATTCTGGATCATGTGACTGCCGGCCTATACAACCAACAACTGTTTGCATCCATGAATCCTGCAACTGGCCTGGAACTTGGTGCCCTGGATTTCAGAGATGCAGGCAAATTCGCGCTAAAAAATCTGAAATCCAGGCCAAAGCCTCGCTAAATCCCCTAAAATAAACTGCCACCTGAACGGATGGACAGACAAAAGCACCTCGCATCCGGATCCAAACCAAGTCCATCACGGAAACGTAGAACTGGTGCGGCATTCATAATCCTCGCAGCACAGCACTGACGGGAAACCGGATCCCCGTCGCACTCGAAAACAGCACGGGGCACAGCGCGCGACGGCACTCGGAACTTGCTCACGGATTCCGAAAGAAGTACATATGACCCCCTGAGGTTTCACAAACCGGCCACTCCACCCCCTGAAGTCCAAAACTAGTTACTTAACCCCCTAACCTTTTCAATACCATTTAAGCGACCCCCTAAGCATGATTAGAGTGGTTTTAGCAGGTTGTTTTGCCTGCATGCCATGGGAAGCTGTCAGGTTGGCTAGGTGGATGGCTTGAAGGGAACTGGCACTGGAGATTTCCCCCTGTGTCGCGCAGCCGCTGCTGCCTCGTCTGTCAACCATACTCGAGTTCAGCTGGTGGTGCCCAGGACCACAACTGCCATGGCTCGCCCGAGCAGCTGAAGCTTGTTGGAATTTCAGTTCAACGCCCAGGGTCACTGCTGTCATGACACTTCAGAGAAACTCAAGACCGTTGCAAAGTTTAGACTGAATGTATTTTGTTTCCAGACTAGGCCTCCTGCTATGCATATGGAAGATTTACAGAGACAAATGCAGCTTCATTTTGGTTATATTTTTTATCTGATGGTATACTCTTTTGATTCAGTACACACCACCGGAGCACAAGGTAATCAGGCTTGGATGACAGCCGCAAGATTAAATTGCGTTGAAAAACTAATTCGTGATGCACTTTAAATCATTCTTTAGTTTTATATTTCTTTGCAGAAAGTTATATTGTCATTTCTGAGTAACCGATAATCAGTGGTGTTTTTGTTCAAGTATGATTAAGTCAAAATGTTTGTTCGGATGCAAGTATACTCAGCATAAAATTGTCCAGAAACATTTTCCCCATGCTATCTAGTAGAGAATCCATAGTAAAAATTTACAATCAACATTTGGGAACTAGAACGCCAGCACAAACTACAGAGCAAATCCTTATCTTCTGAAAGTAGAAGCAACTCATCCATCTCAGAAATACTCCCTGCTGATCTCCGTCTTCAGAAGACCAAAACAGCGCCCCTAATGTTGGAATCTATCGGAGCCCCAACACGGTGCGCCGATCGACCAACCTGTCAGCGCCCCTGACACAACCGAACCAAATCGAACCGCGCGCCGTGCTCCAGGGTCGCTCACGGATTTCACCCGGCCAAAACGCGCACAAATCGAGGAAACGTACCAGGGCGTCGTGGCTGGGAGGGCCGCGGGAAGGGGGCAGCGGCGCGGCCTGGCTCGATGGAGGGGAGGGCTGCGGGAAGGGGGCACGCCGCGGTGGCCGGGAGGGCCGCGGTGGCCGGGGCGGCGCCGCGCCTGGAACGGTGGAGGGA
>NC_041385.1:602056867-602088866 GCF_002162155.2 Triticum dicoccoides
GAGGTGGTGGGTGTTTTTTTAGGCAACGGTGGTGGGGGTGGGTGAGGTGGGGAGAGAGAGGGGGTGGGGCCGGCCTGGGAGAGAGAGAGAGAGGGGTGGGGCCGGGCTGGGAGAGAGGGGAGGAGAAATTTTTTAGAAGAAGAGGCCTCTTTGCCATCAGCCAGCGGATGGCAAAGGCCCATATCTTTGCCATCAGCCAGCGGCTGGCAGATGGCAAAGAGGTGGGGCTACTGGCCGTTACAGCGCCGTTATCCATTGGGCCCCCACCCACTTCTTTGCCATCTGTCAACAGACAAAAAAGATTCTTTGCCATCTGCTGGCAGATGGCAAAGAGGTGGGTTGATAGGCCGCTACAACACTGGACCCCTACCCACCTCTTTGCCATCTGCTGGCAGATGGCAAAGATTATTTGCCATCCACTAGCAGATGGCAAAGAATTGGCTGATGGCAACCATGTTCTTTGCCGTCTGTCAGTTCTTTGCCATCTATTTTTTATAAGCAGATGGCAAAGACATTCTTTGCCATCAGCTGGCAGATGGCAAAGAGCTGGCTGATGGCAAATTCCCAGTTTCCAGTAGTGTACTATTGCTACATCACCCTTTCCTCTTCAAGGAAAACCAACGCAAGCTCAAGACGTAGCAAGAAGGATTTCTGGCACCGTTGCTGGGGAGGTCTTCGCTCAAGTCAAGACATACCAAGTACCCATCACAAACCCATCTCCCTTGCATTTACATTATTTGCCATTTGCCTCTCGTTTTCCTCTCCCCCACTTCACCCTTGCCGTTTTATTCGCCCTCTCTTTCCCAATCTCCTCCTCTCTTTTTCGCTTGCCTTTTTTTCTGTTTGCTTGTGTGTTTAATTACTTGTTGCCATGGCGCAAGGTAATACCAAATTGTGTGATTTCTCGAATACCAATAATAATGATTTCCTTAGTACTCCGATTGCTCCTCTTAATGATGTTGAGTCTTGTGAAATCAATACTGCTTTGCTGAATCTTGTTATGAAAGATCAATTCGCCGACCTTCCTAGTGAAGATGCCGCTACTCATCTAAACAACTTTGTTGATTTGTGTGATATGCAAAAGAAGAAAGATACGGATAACAATATTGTCAAATTTAAGTTATTTCCGTTTTCACTTAGAGATCGTGCTAAAGTTTGGTTTTCGTCTTTGCCTAAAAATAGTATTGATTCTTGGAACAAGTGCAAAGATGCTTTTATCTCTAAGTATTTTCCTCCCACTAAGATTATTACTCTTAGGAACAATATTATGAATTTTAAACAACTTGATCATGAGCATGTTGCCCAATCTTGGGAAAGAATGAAATTGATGCTTCGCAATTGCCCTACTCATGGTTTGAATTTATGGATGATCATACAAAATTTTTATGCCGCTTTGAACTTTGCTTCTAGAAATCTCTTAGATTCGGCCGCGGGAGGCACGTTTATGGAAATCATATTAGGAGATTCTACAAAACTTCTTGATAATATTATGGCTAATTATTCCCAATGGCACACCGAAAGATCTTCTAGTAAAAAAGTGCATGCTATAGAAGAAATCAATGTTTTGAGTGGAAAGATGGATGAACTTATGAAGTTGTTTGTTACTAAAAATACTCCTCTTGATCCCAATGATATGCCTTTGTCTACTTTGATTGAGAATAATAATGAATCTATGGATGTGAATTTTGTTGGTAGGAATAGTTTTGGAAACAATGCTTATAGAGGAAACTTTAATTCTAGACCGTTCCCTAGTAATTCCTCTAATAATTATGGAAATTCTTACAATAATTCTTATGGTAATTTTAATAAGATGCCCTCTGATTTTGAGAATAGTGTGAAAGAATTTATGATGTCTCAAAGGAATTTTAATGCCTTGCTTGAAGAAAAATTGCTCAAAGTTGATGATTTGGCTAGGAACATTGATAGACTTTCGCTTGATGTTGATTCTCTTAAACTTAGATATTCTCCTCCTAAGCATGATATCAATGAGTCTCTCAAAGCCATGAGAATTTCCATTGATGAGTGCAAGGAAACAACCGCTAGATTGTGTGCTAAGAAAGATTGCTTTGTAAAGGCGTGTTCTTCTAGTTTCCATGAAAATAATGATGAAGATCTTAAAGTTATTGATGCGTCTCCGATTAGATCTTTGTTTTTCAATATGAATCTTGATAATTATGGGACTGATGATGAGTTAACTTTACCTAGAAGGCGTCCCAAGAATTCGGAGTTTTTAGATCTTGATGCTAAATTTGGTAAAAGTGGGATTGGAGAGGTCACGACTTTAAATAGTATTGAACCCACTATCTCGGATTTCAAGGAATTTGATTATGATAATTGTTCTTTAGAAGGTTGTATTTCCTTGTTGCAATCCGTTGTTAATTCTCCTCATGCTTATAGTCAAAATAAAGCTTTTACCAAACATATCGTTGATGCCTTGATGCAATCTTTTGATGAAAAACTTAATTTGGAAGTTTCTATACCTAGAAAACTTAACGATGAGTGGGAACCTACTATAAAAATTAAAATTAAAGATCATGAGTGTTTTTCCTTGTGTGATTTGGGTGCTAGTGTTTCCACGATTCTGAAAACTTTATGTGATATTCTAGGTTTCCATGATCTTGATGATTGCTCTTTAAATTTGCACCTTGCGGATTCCACCATTAAAAAGCCAATGGGAAGGATCAATGATGTCCTCATTGTTGCAAATAGAAATTTGGTGCCCGTAGATTTTATCGTTCTTGATATAGATTGCAATCTTTCTTGCCCTATTATTCTTGGTAGACCTTTCCTTAGAACGATTGGGGCGATTATTGATATGAAGCAAGGGAATATTAGATTACAATTTCCATTAAAGAAAGGCATGGAGCACTTTCCAAGAAAGAAAGTCAAATTACCTTATTAATCTATCATGCGAGCTACGTATGAATCGAGTGCCAAAGATGGCACTACTTAGATCTATCTTCGCTTTTATGCCTAGCTAGGGGCGTTAAACGATAGCGCTAGTTGGGAGGCAATCCAATTTTCTTTGTGTTTTTTATTTTTGTTCCTGTTTAGTAATAAATTTTGCATCTACTTTCTGTTTAGATGTGTTTTTATCTTTTGATTAGTGTTTGTGCCAAGTAGAACCTATAGGATAACCTATGATGATAGTTGATTTGATTCTGCTGAAAAAAAGAAACTTTGCGCTGACGAGAAAAAATTCAATAAATCACAGAAACGTGCTTTTGCATTGATTCTTTTTGCTGCTGATCAATAAACAAATTTTCCAGTACTTTATATTTTGGTAGGATTTGTAGAGTTCCAGAAGTTTGCGTTAGTTACAGATTGCTACAGACTGTTCTGTTTTTGACAGATTCTGTTTTTCGTGTGTTGTTTGCTTATTTTGATGCATCTATGGCTAGTAAAATAGTTTATAAACCATAGAGAAGTTGGAATACAGTAGGTTTAACACCGAAATTAATAAAGAATGAGTTCATTACAGTACCTTATGTGGTGGTTTTGTTTTCTTTCACTAACGGAGCTTATAAGATTTCCTGTTGAGTTTTGTGTTGTGAAGTTCTCAAGTTTTGGGTAAAGATTTTATGGACTATGGAATAAGGAGTGGCAAGAGCCTAAGCTTGGGGATGCTAAGGCATCCCAAGATATTGAAGAATAGCCAAAAGCCTAAGCTTGGGGATGCCCCGGGAAGGCATCCCCTCTTTCGTCTTCGTTCATTGGTAACTTTACTTGGAGCTATATTTTTATTCGCCACATGATATGTGTTTTGCTTGGAGCGTCGTGTATTATATTGGTATTTGCTTGTTAGTTTACCACAATAATCCTTGTTGTACACACCTTTTGGGAGAAGCCTACTTGATTAGAATTTGCTAGAATACTCTATGTGCTTCACTTATATCTTTTGAGCTTGATAGTTGTTGCTCTAGTGCTTCACTTATATCTTTTAGAGCACGGCGGTGACTTATTTTTGTAGAAATTACTAGTCTCTCATGCTTCACTTATATTATTTTGAGAGTCTTTTAGAATATAATGGTATTTGCTATGGTTATAAAATTGGTCCTAGAATGGTAGGCATCCAAATTGGGTATAATAAAAACTATCATAGGAAGTGAATTGGATGCTATGATCAATTTGATACTTGATAATTGTTTTGAGATATGGAGGTAGTGATATTAAAGTCATGCTAGTTGGGTGATTATGAACTTAAAGAATGCTTGTGTTGAAGTTAGCAAGTCCCGTAGCATGCACGTATGGTTAAAGTTGTGTAACAAATTTGAAACATGAAGTGTACCTGGCTTGTGCATCCTTATGAGTGGCGGTCGGGGACGAGCGATGGTCTTTTACTACCAATCTATCCCCTAGGAGCATGTGCGTAGTGATTGATTTTTGATGACTTCTAAATTTTTGCAATAAGTATATGAGTTCTTTTGACTAATGTTGAGTCCATGGATTATACGCACTTTTACCTTTCCACCATTGCTAGCCTCTTCGGTACCGTGCATTGCCCTTTCTCACCTTGAGAGTTGGTACAAACTTCGCCGGTACATCCAAACCCCGTGATATGATACGCTCTATCACACATAAACCTCCTTATATCTTCCTCAAAACAGCCACCATACCTACCTATTATGGCATTTCCATAGCCATTCCGAGATATATTGCCATGCAACTTTCCACCGTTCCGTTTATCATCATCATGACATACTTTACTTTTGTCATATTGCCATTGCATGATCATGTAGTTGATATCGTATTTGTGGCAAAGCCACCATGCATTATTTTTCATACATGTCACTCTTGATTCATTGCACCATCCCGGTACACCGCCGGAGGCATTCATATAGAGTCATATCTTGTTCCAGTTTTGAGTTGTAATTCATATTTTGTAATCAATAGAAGTGTGATGATCATCATTATTAGAGCATTGCCCAAAAAGAAAAGAAAAAGAAAGGCCAAAAGAAAAAAAAGGCCCCAAAAAAAGAAAAAGAAAAATAAAAAAATAAAAAGGGCAATGTTACCACCTCTTTTTCCACACTTGTGCTTCAAAGTAGCACCTTGTTCTTCATGTAGTGAGTCTCATATATTGTGCTTCAAAGTAGCACCATGTTTTTCATATAGTGAGTCTCATAAGTTGTCTTTTTCATACTAGTGGGAATTTTTCATTATAGAACTTGGCTTGTATATTCCTACGATGGGCTTCCTCAAATGCCCTAGGTCTTCGTGAGCAAGCAAGTTGGATGCACACCCACTAGTTTTCTTTTGTTGAGCATTCATTTATAGCTCTAGTGCATCCGTTGCATGGCAATCCCTACTCCTCATGTTGACATCAATTGATGGGCATCTCCATAGCCCGTTGATTATCCTCGTCAATGTGAGACTTTCTCCTCTTTTTGTCTTCTCCACACAATCCCCATCATCATATTCTATTCCACCCATAGTGCTATATCCATGGCTCACGCTCATGTATCGCGTGAAGGTTGAAAAAGTTTGAGATTATTTAAGTATGAAACAATTGCTTGGCTTGTCACCGGGGGTATAGAAGTTGGGAACATCTTTGTGTGACGAAAATGAAGCATAGCCTAACTATATGATTTTGTAGGGATGAACTTTCTTTTGCCATTTTATTTTGAGAAGACATGATTACTTTGATTAGTATGCTTGAAGTGTTACTATTTCTTTTATCATTATGAAATTTTATTTTGAATCATTTGGATCTGAACATTCATGCCACAATAAAGAAAACTACATTAAGAATTATGCTAGGTAGCATTCCACATCAAAAATTCTCTTTTTATCATTTACCTACTCGAGGACGAGCAGGAATTAAGCTTGGGGATGCTTGATCGTCTCCAACGTATCTATAATTTTTGATCGTTCCATGCTATTATATTACCCCTTTTGGATGTTTATGGGCTTTATTTTACACATTTATATCATTTTTAGGACTCACCTACTAACCGGAGGCCTAGCCCGTATTGTTGTTTTTTGCCTATTTCAGTATTACGAAAAAAAGGAATATCAAACGGAGTCCAAACGGAATGAAACCTTTGGGAGAGTGATTTTTGGAACGAACGTGATCCAGAGGACTTGGAGTGCAAGTCAAGAAGCAGCTGAGGTCTCCACGAGATAGGAGCCCCCCCCTATAGGGCGCTCCCCCTGTCTCGTGGGCCCCTCGGGCGTCCACCGACGTACTTCTTCCTCCTATATAAGCCTACATACCCTGAAAACATCCAGGGAGCCAACGAAACACAATTTCCACCGCCGTAACCTTCTGTATCCGCGAGATCTCATCTTGGAGCCTTCGTCGGCACTCTGCCGGAGGGGGAATCGACCATGGAGGGCTTCTACATCAACATCTTAGCCCCTCCGATGAGTTGTGAGTAGTTTACCACAGACCTACGGGTCCATAGTTATTAGCTAGATGGCTTCTTCTCTCTTTTTGGATCTCAATACAATGTTCTCCCCCTCTCTTGTGGAGATCTATTCGATGTAAACTTTTTTTGCGGTGTGTTTGTCGAGATCCAATGAATTGTGGGTTTATGATCAAGTTTATCTATGAATAATATTTGAATCTTCTCTGAATTCTTTTACGTATGATTGAGTTATCTTTGCAAGTCTCTTCGAATTATCAGTTTGGTTTGGCCTACTAGATTGATCTTTCTTGCCATGGGAGAAGTGCTTAGCTTTGGGTTCAATCTTGCGATGTCCTTTCCCAGTGACAGCAGGGGCAGCAAGGCACATATTGTATTGTTGCCATCGAGGATAAAAAGATGGGGTTTATATCATATTGCTTGAGTTTATCCCTCTACATCATGTCATCTTGCTTAATGCGTTACTCTGTTCTTTATGAACTTAATACTCTAGATGCAGGCAGGAGTCGGTCTATGTGTGGAGTAATAGTAGTAGATGCAGGCAGGAGTCGGTCTACTTGTTGCGGACGTGATGCCTATATACATGATCATGCCTAGATAATCTCATAATTATTCGCTTTTCTATCAATTGCTCGACAGTAATTTGTTCACCCACCGTAATACTTATGCTATCTTGAGAGAAGCCACTAGTGAAACCTATGGCCCCCGGGTCTATCTCTTATCATATTTGCTCCCAATCTACTTTTATTTGCATCTTTACTTTTTGCATCTATAATATAAAATACCAAAAATATATTTATCTTATCATACTATCTCTATTAGATCTCACTTTCGCAAGTGGCCGTGAAGGGATTGACAACCCCTTTATTGCGTTGGTTGCGAGTTCTTTGTTTGCTTGTGTAGGTGCGTGGGACTTTTGAGGAGCCTCCTACTAGATTGATACCTTGGTTCTCAAAAACTAAGGGAAATACTTACGCTACTATTGCTGCATCACCCTTTCCTCTTCAAGGAAAACCAACGCAAGCTCAAGACATAGCATTGAGCCCCTCAAGGTACAAGATGCATTGATGGACAATGATTGGCTCATTGCTATGCAAGAAGAGTTGAATAGTTTTGAACGCAATCAAGTATGGTCATTAGTCAAGAGGCCACCTACCGAGCACAACGTCATTGGAACAAAATGGATTTTCAAGAACAAGCAAGATGAGAATGGTGTAATTATCCGTAACAAGGCAAGGTTAGTGGCACAAGGGTACTCACAAGTTGAAGGTTTGGACTTTGGTGAGACCTTTGCCCCCGTTGCCCGTCTTGAATCCATCCGCATCTTACTTGCTTATGCCGCTTTCAATGGTTTTACTTTACATCAAATGGATGTGAAGAGTGTTTTCCTTAACGGTCCTCTACAAGAAGAAGTATATGTGTCACAACCACCTGGGTTCGTTGATCCCGATCACAAATACTATGTGTATAAACTTCATAAGGCTTTGTATGGCCTCAAACAAGCACCTCGTTCTTGGTATGATCATTTTAAGAAGTTTTAACTTGATGATGGTTTTGTGAAAGGGTGATCGATCCCACTCTTTTTACTAAGAGGGACAAGGGTGATTTGATCTTATGCCAAATCTATGTAGATGATATCATTTTTGGTTCTCCTAACATTCATTTGTGCAAGAAGTTTGCGGCTTCAATGACCAAGAATTTTGAAATGTCACTCAATGCGGATTTGAAGTTCTTTCTCAGATTTTAAATTCAACAATTTCAAGAAGGAAATTTCTTGTCTCAAGCAAAATACCTCAAGGATATCCTAGAGAAGTTTGGCATGTCTGATGCTAGTCCATGAAAGACACCCATGCCAACCAAAATTGAACTCACTGAAGACACAAATGGTATTCCTTTCGACCCATCTATTTACCGCTCTATGATTGGTTCATTGCTTTACATTTGTGCATCTAGACCAGACATCATGTTCAGTGTATGCATGTGTGTTAGATTTCAAGTTTCCCCTAGGGAAAGTCATCATAAGGCGGTTAAGCATATTCTTAGATACCTTGTTCACACCCCAAAGTTCGGTTTATGGTATCCCAAGGATGCTAAGTTCGATCTCATTGGGTACACGGATGCGGATTGGGCTGGAGACAAAGTGGATCGTAAGTCCACCTCTGGCGCATGTCAGTTTCTTGGACGCTCCTTGGTAAGTTGGTCCTCGAAGAAACAAAATTGTATTGCCCTCTCTACCGCAGAAGTTGAATACATTGCATCCGCTAGTTGTGCAACTCAATTACTATGGATGAGACAAATCTTGAAGGATTACAGTATCACTTATAGACATGTGCCTCTCCTATGTGATAATGAAAGTGCCAGCAATATTGCTGAGAACCCCAAGGATCATCTCCGCACTAAGCACATTGATATTAGGTATCAATTCTTGAGAGAGATCATGTGGAAAAGGGTGATATTCACATCGATCATGTTGGTATAGATTTGCAACTAGCAGATATTTTCACCAAACCATTGGATGAAGCAAGGTTTTGTCGACTTAGGCGTGAACTTGGTATCTTGGAGCTTGACAATATTATGTGAAATCTAGCACCCATTCATGCATGAACTTAATGTCTTGTCTTGATGTAGGCATATATTTAGGGGGAGACACTCAACTCATGAGTATCCTCACCCTATGAAATGCATAAAAAGAACAAACACTCTCAAAGCTACCATGACATCTAACTATGGTGCTTTCCATGATGGAGTAGTGATTATGCACTCAAAGTTCCAATCTTTACGTGCCATGTCACGTATACTCATACATGATGGCAGTAGCCACCACTCTTGTCATTAAAACAATATATGAGCGGTATATGTTTTATTATTGTTGGCATAGGATACTCGTTGCTTAACAGAAATTCTTACTACGTACGGTAATCATCATCTCCTCATCATGATTAGTAGCACAAATAATTGCACCCTACTCCTCTCAAAAATTTGTATATGCTTCCGGACGTCCGTTATGTACCGGACGTCCGTAAAATTTTCTCTGGTATCTTTTCCTGTCCCAGGCGCTGGACGTCCGTGGATTCCCGGTCGTCCGGACGTTTCTCCGACACCGGATGTCTATCGCGCTCCGGTCCTCCATAAAAAGCTTTCAGCTGACCTCAGCCCGGTCGTCCGGCCTATCCGGACGTCCGGCCTATCCAGACGTCCGTTCATTTTTTTCCTCGCCCAGGCACCGGACGTCCGTAAATCTCCGGTCGTCCGGACGATTTCTTAGGCACCTATATATAGCGCGGGGTGGGTTTTCGGGTCAGTTACCCTAATCCATTCGCCCCCTCTCCTCTATTCCCCATCGCCGCCGCCCCTGTCCTGCGGCTCCTCGCCGCGGCCGCACGCCGCCCGAGCCCCTCGCCATGGCCGCTCACCGCTCGGGGCCCTCGCAGTTGGCACGCCGCTCGGGTCGCCCCTATCCCCGCTCGAGTTCCTCGTCGTCGTCATGCCGCTCGCTGTGGCCACTCAGCCCGCTGACTGATTAGCTCCGGTCGTTGTCTCCCTCTGTGTTCTTCACTCCAAGGTAGCACCCATCTCTTCTTCTCTCATCCATCGATTCGTCGATCTGGTGGTGGGTTGTTGATTTGGGTTTCCCTCCTCTTCTAGGTCAGAATGGTGAAGACCAAGAGCACTACTCACAAGGACCCCCCATCTGGGTCCTCTCGTCCCTCCCATCGCGGTGATTCCGACGGTTCCCAAGAACAGGCTCGTCCTAGGAAGCGTGTTCCTCCTCCTCGCCGGTCTCCAAGCGACGACTCGTCGGAGGGCTCTGATTATGAAGATGAGCTGGCTCATATGGAGCGTGGAGAGCCTGTTCCTGTTCGCACCACTGCTCCCAAGCCCGGGACTCGGTGGCCCACCTTCCAGCCTCCTCCTCCTCCGGTCCAACCTCACAGTGATGCTCGTCATATCTCACTTGAACCTCCTTTACCACACGGCCGTCACGTTAAGCGGTTCAACCTGGTTCTCATTGGCTCCTATCTTAAGTTGCATCGTGATGTTGATCAATTTACGGTTGCTCATGACTCTAGGGACCCTCGTTTTCGCACTAATGTCCAAGCTGACATTTTTACCACTATCATCATTCCTAAGGGTCTTTCTCTGCATTTGTGCATTGATTTAGAGCATATTCATACTCATTCGGAAAAATATCCCGGGGTTATTGAGCTCATTGAGTCCTCCAATCTTGCTGCCCCATTTACATTTCAACATGACTTTAACCAAGCCACCATTCATCAATTTTATGCCACATGCTTTTTTGGTCTAAATAACACTGTTACTTGGATGACCGCCGACACAAAGCTCTCAGCTTCCTACTCTCAATTTGTTATTGCCCTTGGTTTTCTTGACACTGGGTTCAAAATTCACAATGATTACCCCGACCATAGACCCAAGGGCCCTAATGCATGTGCTGATCTTATCAACCCCATACCCCAACTGACTGATGATGAGAAACATAAGGGTTTTAACCAAGTTTCCATTTGGCGTGCTCCTTTCTTCATTATCTATCAATGTGTCATTCACACCATTTATCCTAAGATGGGTGACAAGGGGTCCTGCAGTAGCTACTGCATCGATCTCATGCATCGCCTCTATACGGCTCCGAAAGGGAAGATCAATGTGCCTCATTTTCTATGGCATGAGATTCGCCTCGCTTCGTTTCAGCACAAGCGGGCCTTTCCTCATGCTCCCTTTCTTCAGGCTTTCATCGAGAGTGTGGCTTCGTTTCCTATTGCCCGCACTCATTTGCATGAGCGATGGGTCATTCCCACACACACGGCCGATAACTATGTTCCCAAGGACTCTTCCTCTTCTGCTCATCCGCGCCGCACTGTTGCTAGCATCCCTCGTTCTGCTCCCTCTGGATCTGCACCCTTTGGTCGCATTGCTCGCTTTCTGGGGAAGGTCCACTCTGCCTTGATGAAGGTTGTTTCGTTTACCTGCT
Organism: Triticum dicoccoides; assembly: GCF_002162155.2. NCBI lineage: Eukaryota > Viridiplantae > Streptophyta > Magnoliopsida > Poales > Poaceae > Triticum > Triticum dicoccoides. The sequence goes on from NC_041385.1 coordinate 602,068,220, forward strand.
CCCAAAATCACGCTATTGTCACGCGCCTTATCACCTCCAAGAATGCTCTGAAGACTCGTCTGAGAGACTCCGGAGTGTTCGATGTGAGTGATGATGACCGTTTTCCTGATGAGCCACCTTCTGATTTTCGTTTTCCCTCGGGTCCTGAGTGGACTGACTTCTTTGACGAGGCTGGTGGCAGTGGTGCACATGATGATGATGATGATGATGCTCTCTGATGCTGTTATGCACCCCTTTTGGGTATTTGATGCCAAGGGGGAGTAGGCACTATGCATACTATGATATTAGCTTGTTAGCTTGTAATCGAACTCATTGCTATGTTATTGATTAGCTTGTATCGAACTCATGTTATGAGATTGTAGAAACTTATGTTCTATGCTATGAGTGATGAACCTATATGGAGCTTATTGTCTTGATTATCTTGTGTATGAGATTTGGTTGTGTTGGTATCATATTGAGGGGGAGCTCTCTTCATGTTTATTCTCTATGGTATCATATTGAGGGGGAGCTCTCTCCTTGCTTATTCTTTGTTTATTGAGCTCCACAACAAATCCTTTCGATTTTTATTTTTATGTGTGTGCATATATGTTGTCATCAACTACCAAAAAGGGGGAGATTGAAAGTGCAATCATGCCCTTAATCATATTTTGATGTTGATGACAACATGTATGTCGGGACTAATCATGTTTATCAAGTATATCTCAGGATTATGTCTCGAAGGCCGTGTGTGGATCATGACTAGGGACAAATGCATATAACTCAAGATTGGAGATACAAGACATTAGCCTTGGCTTTGTTTACGGTTTGTTCTTGAGTATAGGGATCCTGCACTATTAAGAGGGGATCGTTGGAACTAGTGAAAGATTTGCTCACCACAACTCCAGTTTTTCTCTCCGGTCGTCCGGTACTCTACAGACGTCCGATCCCTCTCAGTTGTCCGGACGTCCGAGTCTCTACGGTCATCCGGTGTTTCACCAACAGAATGTTATTCACGGATTTCCGGACCTCTCCGGACGACCGGCACGTCTCGGACGTCCGGTATTTCCACCACAGAACCATATTTATGGATTTCCGGGCCTCTCCGGACGTTCGGGCTCCGGATGACCGACACGTCTCGGACGTCCGTGTGATGTGTACAGATTCGTGGCTTATGTGTTCCCAGCGGCTGGACAACCGATAACTGTCGGACGTCCGGACATATTTGTGCCACCGGACGTCTGGTTTTGTCCGGACGTTCGACCCCTTCTGTGCACTTAAGTGGCTCAAATGGTCACTTTTTCCACACCCACTATATATAGGCTTCTCCCTTCCACGGGATGAAGTTGACCATTCACTTTGAGCTTGCCAAGAACACTTTTCACTCTCTCTCTCTCAATCCCCTACACCAAATCCTAGATTCCCAAGGGATTTAGGAACATTTGAGAGAAGTTCTCCAATCAAGTGATAGATCCACTCCTTCCCCTTCTTTGCACCGAAGGAATTTGTGATTTGAGCAAGTCTTGAGCTTTTCCCCAACGTTCTTATTACTCTTGGATGTTGAAGACTCCTAGGCGGTAGGAGTCTTTCGGAGAGGAATCAACCTTTGTGATTACCCCTGGAAAAGTTTGTGAGGGTTTGGAGACCACCCCAAGGTTTACCACTAGTGGTTGAGAAACGCCTCGGTGGTGTTGTCTCAAAGGGAGAATAGGGTGAGCCTTCGTGGCGTTGGTGTGCCTTCGTGGTAACATCCACCTCTCTAACGGTGACTAGCTTCCCTCCAAGGAAGTGAACATCGGCATACATCCTCGTCTCCCGAGTTGCGGTTATTCCTAACCCTAACTTTCTACTTGTGGTTACTTGTCTCTTAGCACTTACTTATATCATATTGTGCTTGCTTACTTACATGCTCGTGTTACTTGCTTAGTACTTAGTACTCACTCGCAATTGTTAGGCTCACCTTCATATTTCGCACTATTGCCTAAAATTGCTAAGTAATAACTAAAATTTGTAATTGTACCTATTCACCCCCCTCTAGGTCCATCTCGATCCTTTCAGTGGCCCACACCTGAAAATGTCACTCAACTAAGAAGTTTCTTGGGCCTCACTGGTTACTATAGAAGATTCATACAAAACTATGGGTTTGTTTGCAAACCCCTGTTTAAATCTTTGAAGAAGGACAATTTCAAGTGTGCAAATGAGCAAATGGAAGCTTTCAACACATTGAAACACAAAATGACCCAAGCCCTTGTCCTTGCCCTCCTTGATTTTGCTTGGTGTCACATCAGTATGGAATATGCAGAAGGGCTACCTACTTCTGGCAATAAAGACTTGATATTGGTAGTAGTGGACAGATTCACCAAATACATCCATTTCATTGCTATGAAACACCCAATCGATGCCCAATCGGTTGCTAAGGCCTTAACTGACAATATCTTCAAATTACATGGCTTCCTTCAGTCATTGTCACCGACAGAGATATAATTTTCACCAGCCATCTCTGGCAGGAGCTATTTAAAGAGCTGGGCATCAAGTTGCACATGAGCACTTCTTACCATCCATAATCTGATGGCCAGAGGGAAAGAGTGAATCAATGCTTGGAAAACTATCTAAGATGCATGGCCTTCTTGCAACCCAAGAAATGGATGAACTGGTTATCTCTTGCTGAATGGTGGTACAATACCAACTACCATACATCACTGAAGATAACCCCTTCCAAGCTTTATACAATAGACCACCTAACATGCTTTATGAAGCAACCCTATACCCTGCTGAACAAGTGGAGAATTTCCCTTTTGTCCTTACTGCAGAGCAAACAACAACCCAAATTAAAGAGAACCTGCTCAAAGCTCAAGCCAGAATGAAACATCATGCAGACAAAAATAGGTGAGAGAGAACTCTGCAAGTGGGTGATATGGTCTACCTCAAGCCCCAACCTTAGAGGCATACTACTTTGAGTGTTCAAAGATTCCTAAAACTGCATTCTAGATACTCTGGGCCCTTCAGAGTACTTCCGAAAATTGGAAATGTCTCTTACAGGCTCTTGCTCCCTGGGGACTGCAAATTACACCCCACTTTCCATGTCAGTCAATTGAAGAAACATTTGGGTCCTCAAGCAATCCCTAATCAAAAGCCCCCTCTTCTCAATGCTGATGGTATCATTCTTCTGGAACCGGAGAAATTGCTTGAAAGAAAAGTCATTCCTCGAACAGAAGGAGATATACGAATCCTTGTGGTATGATGGCTCGTCAAATGGAGTAACATGAAGGAAGAAGATGCCACATGGGAAGATGCAACCTTCATACAGAAAGCTTTTCCTGATTTCACCAACACTGAGGACAGGTCCGGTGTCGATGAGGGGGAGTTGTCAGGACCCGAGTAACAACCTGCTGAAGGACATAGCACATGCGACAAGATTCGGTTAAGTTTTGAATTCAAGTCAGTGGCGCGAAGCTCAGGAAGACGTCCATCTGCGATCCGACGCTACACAAGGTCGTTGGGTTATGAAGCCCTGGATCGCGTCCATTCCGCATCGAACGGCTGCGGATGGCTCACATGGCGTTGTTCACCTTTCCGGCAAGAACTAGAGTGCCGCCTGTTCTTTTATACTTTCTTCCAACTTGTAAGGCTATAAAGCCAGGACTCCAGCTCGACGGAGAACCATATTCTTATTTTAGGGTTTCCCCCTTACCGCCGCTAGTGTTCCTGGCTGGCTTAGGTTCCTCTACGACGAGTTAGAATGCACAGATCTTTCCTCTGAAAGTGAATGAAATCGTCAAGTTCAGTCTTAAATCTCTGAATCTAGTTCTTCAGACCACTCTGGGTCTGACAGTGCTTACGTGACAAGATATCGCTATGAGTTTAATATATTGTCCTATATTTATAATTTATTCATGAATTAAATTAGTCAATCAAAAAAATGCTAATTCACCCAACAAGGCTTTGGCCGTGCAAACCGGGTTAACAGAATTGTTGGGATTCTGTCGAGGTCCCATCTGCGTGGAGTCTGACTGTGCAAGGTTATCTTCTTGCTGGATCCCAAGAGGCAGGATAATTCAGGCCTATACCAGTCATGGCTGACGTGGAAGACGTGCTGGGCAATTTCCAGGAGGTCTCCCATTGAGGCGATTTTAGAAGAGAGGCAGGATTGCGCTGGCCCATAAGCTAGCGCAAGGTTGGAACGGGGATTTTGTGCTGATTGCCGATGTTCAGCCTCATCTGATCTGAGGCTTCTTCTTTTATGGACTTTTTCCTCTCTCTAAAAAATCTATAAAAATAATTAAAGTTACACATGTTTTTCAAAAAAAGAGAGAGAGAGAGAAGGAAAAGCGAGACAGGGTGACGTAAAAATAGGACAGGAGACCTGTCCGGAACGAAAAGGCGATGCGGCAAAGCGAATATCCCGGAGGATAAACCCGGGAGCCCGAGCGGCACCCTGGAATATTCTCGCTCCGGCATCACATTCAACTCCGGCGTCCATCCGTCCGTCCATATAAACTCCTTTCCCCGCCCGTTGCAACTCGCCAGCCAGCCAGCCATCGAACCCCCCTCCTTCTCCTCTCCTCGCCGAATCCACCCCGGCGCTCGCTGTCCGAAATCCCCACCAATTCGGCACGCCGCACGTGTGCGTACGTATATAACACATCGGTCGACCGATCAATGGCCCTGCTCAAGGCCGCGCGCGTCGCCGACGTCCCCACCCTCGACGTCGTCGTGCCGGACCACCTCACCGCCGCCGCGCGGGTCCTCGGTACGCGCCGCTGTTCCTTTCGTCCCCGCGTCTCTACTTTTCGGTTGGTCATCAATCGGCCGGTAATAACGCGCGCGCGTGCGACCGCAGACGCGGAGTCGGTGGCGACGATGAAGAGGCAGCAGCGCGGCGCGGGCCGGCGGTTCGCGGTGATCGGGCACCGCGGCAAGGGGATGAACGCGCTGGCGTCGCCGGACCGGCGGCTGCAGGAGGTGAAGGAGAACTCGGTCCGGTCGTTCAACGAGGCGGCGCGCTTCGCCGTCGACTACGTCGAGTTCGACGTCCAGGTATGAAGAAGATCTCGATTCCGTCCCCTCCAATCGAATCCCTCCCACCTCCCCTGCGTGCTACGTTAATTAATTAATTTGTTAGGCCTCTGTTACGCACTTGCGCGGGTTCCGAGGAAAGGAACGGGTGTATGGGTTCGGTCTACGCGGGTCCCGGGCTTCCAGGAACTGGTGTAGCTCTCCTCGGTGTAGTGTGTCCGGTCTAGGGGATCTTTGTTGATGGCGACGTGGCCGTCCGGAGCGGCTCGAGCACGTTTTGCCGTGTCGCCGCTGGGGAAAGGGAAAGGGGAAGGTCGCCGCGTAACGAAGCGACCCCACGTGCGCCGCGGTGGCCTCCCATGTGGAGTAGTGGGGCGGCTCATCGAGCTCTCCAGATCTGACCAGCTCACCAGCACAAAATAATACTCCAGTACTCCTAAATAATTCACAAAAACTTGCACTAACACAGTTTAAAACCACAATAGCTTTTGATTTCCAGTTCACAATTTTGGTCACAAAATACAGCAGGGGTAAAGTGGACTTCTCATGTGGTATTTAACGGTGTTAGTTGTCAAAACTAGCAGAAGTGTCACAAAAGGAACAAAATGAAGTTTGAGTGTTAAAAAGGGAAGAATTTTTTTTAGGGCCAAAAAGGGAACCAAATTTTAAGAGAGCGCCAAATAAGGAATTCTCTCCATGTGGAGTAGTGGGGCGGCTCATCGAGCTCTCCAGATCTGACCAGCTCACCAGCACAAAATAATACTCCAGTACTCCTAAATAATTCACAAAAACTTGTACTAACACAGTTTAAAACCACAATAGTTTTGCTAAAGCATCTAACATGTCCCCTAAGAGCAACTCGGATAGCTCCAGTATCCCTGCGAACACTTCCATTTACGGGAAGTTAGAGTAAAAAAAGCCTGCGCAATATTTTTTACGGGATTCTGTAAAAACACCTCCTCCATCCTCCTAGTTTATTGGTAGATGATCTTTTCATATAACTAGGCTGCCCGTAATGGTATTATCATAGGTAGTATCATGCATGCCAACTAAGCAATTTTGATGAGATGACATAGAATTAAATGAAGAAAGAGATGTTTGAGTATCATATCATGATACCGTATCATATTAAATGATGTGCTACTTTGTGTCATGCATGGCAATAAATGTAGTACTCTATGATACCAACATATGATACTTTGCATTACGTATGTAGTATCATACACTAGTATCATATGCATGATACTAGTATATGATACTCTCCATTACAACCAGCCTTATGTCCGTGGATAACCGCCTGAAATTTCACGGACGCCGGCCACCATGGACACACGTTGTCACTGACTTGCGGCCCCAACGCCTTTTTGAATGAAAAATGCAAATTTATACTTCCTCCGTTCCAAAATAAGTGTCTTGAGCTTAGTATAAATTTGTACTAGAGCTAGTACAAAGTTGAGACACTTATTTTGAGATGGGGAAGTATTTTATGGGCAGAAGTTTTACGGGAACTGAAAAAAGTAGGTGTTAGAAAACTTTTCCTAAATTATACAGTCATCCTATAAGAAGATTTTTATGGGAGCTCTTGGAGTTGCTCTAATATTGCAAATTCTGTATCAATAATTTTTTGCGAAGATTTGTGTGGATATTCTTTTTTTTTCTTTTTATGTTTGACCGAGTCTAATGTGTAACTAGGGCAAATATAGATGTGTCTTAGCCTCTTAGGCAGACCCAAACCAATAGACGTAATTTGACAGATTAAAGATTTGGTCCTAGATTGGCTTGTTCGAAATGTCGTTATATTCTTGATGTATCCGATGTTGGTACGATATTACAGTGGACTGTGACGAGGCTGCATCAACGATGTCGTCTATTCAGGGTCGTTGCGATCGTACAACTTTTGTCGTACCTGAAGCAGCACTCATGCAAGATAGTACACTAGCTAGTTGTTCGTTTGTCCTGTTGCACTAGTGCGATCTAGTACATCTGATGACGCCAAACCCCACCTCCACCTTGTACTTATATCAAGATCAAATATCTTGCCTGTCCCATATATCTATCGTTTAGTCCATCGTTTTTTTTTCTTCTTACAGTGCTATTGCGCAAAAACGCCAACTAAATGTTTCCATTCCTAATTTGCTTCAAAGCTAAATTTGTTCAAAGTGTTCAAAGAAGATACTGATTTTTTTCACTTCTGGCCCTTCTCTCTTTGTCTCCTAAATAAGTCAGTGTGCAAAGATGTTGAGAAGAGAACCATGAATATCAATTTTGTAGGTCACCAAGGACGTCTGCCCAATCATCTTCCATGACAACTTCATCATTACTGAGGAGCATGTAAGTTCATATGTGCACTCTTGCTTTGTATGCGTATCACTTTCCATCATTTCCTCTTCCCCGGTGAGTGATTGTAGGGGCTGTTTGGATGGGCCCACCAATTATTTGGCTAACGATTTTGCCATATGGGCTCGCCCAGATGTTGGCAATGAAACTGAATAGCTGGCCAAAAGGTTGGCGTACACCCGAAATTTCGGCAGCCATGCTGCTATCCGAACAGCCATGTAGAAACCGCCACAAAAAGCACATGCCAAACAGGCTACTACCTGACATGCTGCCAACTTTGATGTTTTCCTGTTTCCATATCACTTGTAAGCAACCAACCTAACTCACCTGAACTATCTGTTTTCAGGGCAAAATTTCAGAGAAGCGTGTCACTGATCTTCAGTTGGAAGATTTCCTCCAGTATGGCCCACAAAACAAGCAAGGCAAGGTATGGAGAAAGTGCAAAACACCAGTGTGCTCATTTGGTCATTAGTAGTGGTTACATAAAGTTTGACATAATGCATCTGATTATTCATTGCTTATTGCTAAATTCAGAATGGGAAGCCTTTGCTGCGGAAAATGAAGGACGGCCGGGTGTTGAATTGGAGCGTTCAGTCAGATGATCCTCTTTGCACCCTTCAAGAAGCATTCGAGAAGGTCAATCCAAGATTGGGCTTCAATGTCGAGCTGAAATTCGATGACAATCTTGTGTACCAAGATGAGGAGCTCACTCACATCCTCCAGGCCATCCTCAAGGCATGTACTATTACTGCAGTACATGAGTCACTTTCGGTTGGTTACAGCTTGATACCTGTTGTTCTAACACATCAGATTTTCAACTTGTGAACAGGTGGTCTTCGAGTGTGCCAAGGATAGGCCTATCATTTTCTCTAGCTTCCAGCCCGATGCTGCGCAGCTCATGCGAAAACTACAGAGCACATACCCTGTAAGTGCAATATTATTACCGGACAGAGCAAGCACATGGAACTTGTATCCATTACACACCATGAGCGTCACTGATCGCCATCGTTATGATGTTTGTCAGGTGTACTTCTTGACGAACGGAGGGACAGAAGTCTACGCCGACGTGAGGAGGAACTCGTTGGAGGAGGCGGTCAAGCTGTGCCTCGCCACTGGCATGCAAGGGATCGTGTCCGAGGCCCGCGCGGTCTTCAGGTTCCCGACTGCCATACCAAAGATCAAGGAGGCTGACCTCTCCCTACTAACTTACGGGACACTCAAGTAGGTTCTCTAGTTCTTCATCAACGTCTCTGGAATGACGGCCTAGTTGAGCTGGGGTTTATCTGAATTTGAATGCTAAAAATGTTTCTGACGCCGTTGTGGAAATGTGCAGTAACGTGCCGGAGGCGGTGTACATGCAGCACCTGATGGGGGTGAACGGGGTCATCGTCGACCTCGTGCCGGAGATCACGGGGGCCGTCTCGGACCTCATCGCTGTCCCGGAGATCGACACGGAGATCAATGATCTGAGCAGCCAAGCTGTGAAAGATGCCGCGTCGACGCCAAATTTCACGCAGCGGGAGATTTCATTCCTACTGAGGCTGATGCCGGAGCTTGTGCAATAACACAGACTGCACCCCGTTGATGGCTTTGGATGTAACTGACTGATTGGCATACAGGAAGAGGAGCCCCTTGTGGAGGGAAGTACAAGTATACGTACTGGGTTGGTGTGATCTCCTTCGGTGAGCCCTGGTCCTAGGAGAATTTGGGATTGTTTTATACATGTTGTAGCGAGGGGGCATTGATTCATACATGTAGTAGCGAGGGTGGTGATTTTTCTGGATATACAGTGAATGTCATCGTCACAATGGCGGTGTTATTACTACGCTAGTACTCCCTCATATTGGATGTAGGTCATCTCCAACACCCTTCCCATTAAATCCCCCTTTCCGGTCCCATTTTCTTTCATTCCGTCCTTTATCATCCGCACCCTCCTCTGACACCGTTGCTGTACCTCTTTGGTCGGCATACTGGCATCGTCGGACCTCCGCAACCAGTACACTCTGTCCCCATGTGTGGACGCCACACGCAATAGGTGTTCAGTCAAATGTCATTGAGCTTATTTTCGAACACCACACGCAATAGGTGTTCAGTCAAATGCCATTGAGCTTATTTTCGAACACCACGTCTTTTTTAGTATGAGAATGATGGCAGGGTACTCGACCATGCATGATGAGTTGTGCGATGCGTGGTAGGTTGTATCCATGAATTTCGTAGGTAGGAGTGGATGGGGGACCTTCTAGCAGCAAGTGCATGAATTTCATGCACAAAAAGCGCGTTGCGCCCTACCACATGCATATCATCCATGATCGCAATGTAAGGTCGTTATCTTATAGATGGTACGCCATCCAGATCTCCGTCACCAAGTTTTCTGGCGCGGTTGATATGGTGGAGGCAAGGTGACCATTACGCACGGCAAAGGAGGAGATCGTAAGTTTTGCTTCTTGCTCAAGTTGTTGATTGATTCATTCATTCGATGTTGTTATTCATTGTGTAGCCTGAACGCGTTGTCGTGATGCACCACAGGATAGAGGGACATTTATTTATGCGCATGCATTGTTGGATGAAGCTGAAGGTCCAGTATGTATGGGATGATAGGATCTGTGCATGAAAAACTTATTGAACATCCGGTTAATCTCGTTGAATTTGAACTATTATTGTGCTAGACTTATTTACATGCTATCTATGGATGATTTGTGCTATGCTCTATTTGAACTTTGATGAAATCTGTCATTTTTGCGTGAATTTTGTCCGGTTAGTTGCAAATTTGGGCGATGCTACGCGTTGGCCGACAGATCTTTTTAAAGGATCTGTCGCCATCACGGTCGTTTGATCTGACGCCATCCAATGGCCCGGCCCTTTCCGCACAACTGCAACAAATACAGTACTGCAGGACCCTTTGCAACAGATCTCATGTTGCAGAAACATTTGCAATAGAGGTTCTGTAGCAGATTTTTTTGTCTTACTTTTCACAACATGGGTATTGTTGCGGAACGGCTTCTGCAACACAAATGATGTTGTGGATTTTTTTGTCTTAACTTTTTTGCAACATTGATGTTGTTGTAGAAGGACTTCTGCAACACAAATGATGTTGCGAAAAAACTGGTAAGGCAGCATAGGCACGCGTTCAGTGGTGGAGATCCTGGTTGGCCAACATGGAAAGGAGGAGAGGAGGCCGAGGGAGGGAGGGAGGAAGGAGCCACGGGGCGTTGGAGGTCCCAGCAACGGCGAGCGGCTGGGCTGGACGCATTATGTGTTGGGGATCATAGTAACAATTCAAAAAAAATCCTACGTGTCACCAAGATCAATCTAGGAGATGCTAGCAACGAGAGAGAGGGTGTGCATCTTCATACCCTTGAAGATCGCTAAGCGGAAGCGTTACAAGAATGTGGTTAATGGAGTCGTACTCGCGGCGATTCAAATCGCGGAAGATCCGATCCAAGCGCCGAAGGGACGACGCCTCCGCGTTCAACACACGTACAACCCGGTGACGTCTCCTCCTTCTTGATCCAGCAAGGGGGAAGGAGAAATTGAGGGAGAACTCCGACATCACAAAGGCGTGGTGGTGGTGGAGCTCGTGGTTCTCCGGCAGGGCTTCGCCAAGCACTAAGAGGAGGAGGAGGTGTAGGAGGTGGAAGGGCTGCGCTAGGGGAAGGGGTGCGGCTGCCCTCCCACCCCCTCTATTTATAGGGCGAAGGGGAGAGGGGCCCGTCCCCCCTAGATGCATCTAGAGGGGGGCGGCGGCCAAGGGGGGAGCTTGCCCCCCCAAGTTGGTGGGAGGCGCCCCCACCCCCTAGGATTTCCGACCTAGGAGCCTTGGGCCCTTGGGAGGCGCCCACTAGGGGGCTGGTTCCCACCCATATTCAGCCCACTTTGCCCCCCGGGGTAGGTGGCCCCACCCAGTGGACCCCCGGACACCTTTCGGTGGTCCCGGTACAATACGGATAATCCCCGGAACCTTTCCGGCGACTGAAACTGGACTTCCCATATATAAATCTTCACCTCCGGACCATTCCGGAACTCCTCATGATGTCCAAGATCTCATCCGGGACTCTGAACAACTTTCGGTAACCACATATAATTTCCCATTACAACTCTAGCGTCACCGAACCTTAAGTGTGTAGACCCTACGGGTTCGGGAACCATGCAGACATGACCGAGACAGCTCTCCGTCCAATAACCAATAGAGGGATCTGGATACCCATATTGGCTCCCACATGTTCCATGATGATCTCATCAGATGAACCACGATGTCGGGGATTCGATCAATCCCGTATACAATTCCCTTTGTCCATTGATATGTTACTTGCCCGAGATTCGATCGTCGGTATCCCCGTACCTCATTCAATCTCGTTACCGGCAAGTCTCTTTACTCTTCTATAACGCATGATGCCATGGCTAACTCCTTAGTCACATTGAGCTCATTATGATGATGCATTACCGAGTGGGCCAAGAGATACCTCTGCATCATACGGAGTGGCAAATCCCAGTCTCGATTCGTGCCAACCCAACAGACAATTTCGGAGATACATGTGGTGCACCTTTATGGTCACACAGTTACATTGTGACGTTTGATACACCCAAAGCATTCCTACGGTATCCGGTAGTTGCACAATCTCATGGTCTAAGGAAAGATACTTGACATTAGAAAAGCACTAGCAAACGAACTACACGATCTTGTGCTATGCTTAAGATTGGGTCTTGTCCATCACATCATTCTCCTAATGATGTGATCTCGTTATCAATGACATCCAATGTCCATGGTCAGGAAACCATAACCATCTATTGATCAACGAGCTAGTCAACTAGAGGCTCACTAGGGACATGTTGTGAAGGTTGCCCGTCTATTGCGCGAAGAGGAGATCAAATACTACCAGAGGTCCAAAGCTGACTTCATCCTAATGGGAGATAGTAATACAAAATACTTCCAATTGGTCGCCAATGGTCGACATAGGAAGAAATGTATTCATAGTCTCCAACAGGATGAGGGGCGGATCGAAGGTCAGGAGGAGCTCAAAAGGTATATCACCAGCTACTACAAATCTCTTTTTGGGGCGCCAGATGAAGGGAATGTCACCCTTGACGAGGCCCGAGTAGATGATATTTCACAAGTCACGGTGGAAGAGAACAATATCCTCACGACACCTTTCTCGAAAGAGGAGGTGAGAGCGGCAGTGTTCCAAATGGAACACAACAAAGCTCCAGGCCCTGATGGTTTTCCCGCAGAATTTTATCAGAATTTCTGGGATGTCATTAAGGCTGACCTTCTGGAGTTGTTTAAGTGTCTTCATGCCGATCAACTTGACCTATTTAGGCTAAATTTTGGTGAGATTGTTTTGTTGCCGAAAATTAAGGAGGCCGAACGGATCCAACAGTTCAGACCCATATGCCTCCTTAATGTCAGCTTCAAGATTTTCACCAAAGTAGCTACGAATAGGTTAAACTCAATAGCCGACCATGTTGCTCGGCCATCTCAAATGGCCTTCATGCAAGGAAGGAATATACTAGATGGTGTAGTTATCCTTCATGAGACCGTCCACGAGATGCACCGGAAAAACATGAGTGGAGTGGTATTCAAAATTGACTTTGAAAAAGCCTATGACAAGGTCAAGTGGTCTTTTCTCCAACAGGCCCTAAGGATGAAAGGTTTCTCCGATAAATGGTGCAAGTGGATCCAAAATTTTGTAACTGGAGGTAGTGTGGCCATCAAAGTCAATGATGATGTAGGTCATTACTTTCAGACAAAAAAAGGACTACGACAGGGTGACCCCATGTCCCCAATGTTATTTAACATTGTTGCTGACACGTTGGCTATTCTGATTGAGCGTGCTAAGCAGGATGGACAGATTGCGGGAGTAGTGCCACACCTTGTGGATGGTGGCCTCTCTATTTTGCAATATGCCGATGACACGATTCTTTTTATGGAACATGACCTAGACAAAGCTCGAAATCTGAAGCTATTGCTTTCAGCGTTTGAGAAAATGTCGGGCCTCAAAATTAACTTTCATAAAAGTGAATTGTTCTGCTTTGGAGAAGTCGTTGAGGCGGCAGCCGATTATGTTGACCTGTTTGGTTGCGCACTTGGCCAATTCCCGATTAAATATCTGGGAATACCGGTACATTATCGGCGTCTCACCATTGCAGAGTGGAAGCATGTGGAGGAGCATCTAGAGAAACGGTTGAGCAGTTGGAAAGGAAAACTACTCTCAGTTGGTGGTCGGCTGGTTTTGATCAACTCCGTCCTCACAAATATGGTTCTCTATATGCTTTCTTTCTTCCAACTCCCAAAAGGGGTCCTGCAAAGACTGGACTACTTTAGATCCAGATTCTTTTGGCAAGGAGATGGTGAAAAGAAAAAATACAGGCTGGCCAAATGGAGCGTGGTTTGTAGGCCTAAAGACCAAGGTGGCCTTGGAATTCATGACCTGCAGGTCAAGAATGAGGCCCTTCTCAGTAAATGGTTATTTAAACTTCTTACTGAGGATGGTGTTTGGCAAACCATGTTGCGCAACAAGTATCTAGGCCAAAAGGCGGTATCCCAGGCATATTGGAAACCTGGCGACTCGCACTTTTGGGTTGGCCTAATGGCGGCAAAGAAACATCTCTTTTGCTTTGGGTCTTTCGTGATAAAGGACGGGTCGGAGATTCGTTTCTGGGAAGACATCTGGCTAGGCAATGCCAGTCTCAGAGAACAATATCCAGCCTTATATAACATCGCTCGCGATAAGAATAATACTATTGCGCACGTGCTCGGTTCTTCCCCGCCGAATATTTCGTTCAGGCGGGATTTGATTGGCCCCCGGCTTGTGTCATGGCATAATCTTTTATCCCGGCTGGATTTGATTAACCTGACACAAGGTCGGGATGTGTTTCGCTGGAACCTTACTACATCAGGGTCTTTCACATTGGACTCTATGTACCGTGCACTCACGCATTCTGAGGTACCAACGAGTAATAATAAGAAAATTTGGAAGTCTAAAATTCCACTAAAAGTGAAAATCTTCATGTGGTATCTCCGTAGGGGAGTTGTGTTAACCAAAGACAAACTCGCACGGCGCAACTGGCGAGGGAGTAAGAAGTGTTCCTTTTGTACTCATGACGAGACAATCAAACACCTCTTTTTCCAATGCAAGTTTGCACGTTCTACGTGGTCAGTCATCCAAATAGCGTCAAATTTGTATCCGCCCACAAGTGTTGCCAATATTTTTGGTCATTGGTTGGACGGTATTACAAATAGGTTCAAAACGCTAATAAGGGTGGGAGCGTATGCCTTAATTTGGTCGCTTTGGCTATGTAGAAATGATTTGGTTTTTAATGACAAAAATGCTTCTCCTCTACAGGTTATTTTCCGGTGTACGCACTTGCTACGTACGTGGTCTATACTACAACGGCCGGAGTACCAACCGCTGTTCATGGCGGTGTGTACGCGATTGGAGCAGGTGGCTACGGAGGTTTTTTCCCAACATGGGTGGCAGCATAGCCTATGGATCGAGCCACCACCTTCTTCGACATAGGCATAGTGTCGGTCTAAAAGACTCTACTATTGCCGGTGTGTCAATTTTTATTTCATGAATTTTGTGAGACTTTTGGATTTGGCTGTGTGCATCTTAGTTATGCAGAGGCCGGGTGTTACTCATAATGCTTTGTATCCGCTTGATGCTACATTTTGAGATAATAAAGTCGCCCTTTATCAAAAAATGTATTCACACATGTATTACGGTTTCCGGTTAATACAATTATAGCATGAACAATATACAATTATCATGAACAAGGAAATATAATAATAACCATTTTATTATTGCCTCTAGGGCATATTTCCAACAGTCTCCCACTTGCACTAGAGTCAATAATCTAGTTACATTGTGATGAATCGAACACCCATAGAGTTTTGGTGCTAATCATGTTTTTCTCGTGGAAGAGGTTTAGTCAACGGATCTACGACATTTAGATCCGTATGCACTTTACAAATATCTATGTCTCCATCTTGAATATATTCATGAATGGAGTTGAAGCGACGTTTGATGTGCCTGGTCTTCTTGTGAAATCTGGGCTCTTTGGCAAGGGCAATAGCTCCAGTGTTTTCATGGAAGAGAGTCACCGGGCCCGATGCATTGGGAATCACTCCTAGGTCGATGATAAACTCCTTCATCCAGACTGCTTCCTGTGCTGCTTCCGAAGCAGCTATGTACTTCGCTTCACATGTAGACACCACCACAACACTTTGCTTCCAACTGCACTAGTTGACTTCCCCACCATTCAAAATATACACGTATCTGGTTTGTGACTTGGAGTCATCCAGATCTGTGTCAAAGCTAGCATCAATGTAACCCTTTATGACGAGCTCTTCAGCACCTCCATAAACGAGAAACATATCCTTAGTCCTTTTCAGGTACTTCAGGATATTTTTGACCATTGTCCAGTGTTCCATCCGGGATCACTTTGGTACCTCCCTACCGAACTTATGGCAAGGTTCACATCAGGTCTGGTACACAGCATGGCATACATAATAGAGCCTATGGCTGAGGCATAGGGGATGACACTCATCTTTTCTCTATCTTCTGCTGAGGTCGGGCATTGAGCTGCGCTCAATCTCACACCTTGCAATACAGGCAAGAACCCCTTCTTGGATTGATCCATATTGAACTTCTTCAATATCTTGTCAAGGTATGTGCTTTGTGAAAGACCAATGAGGCGTCTCGATCTATCTCTATAGATCTTGATGCCTAATATGTAAGCATCTTCTCCAAGGTACTTCATAGAAAAACACTTATTCAAGTAGGCCTTTATGCTTTCCAAAAGTTCTATATCATTTCCCATCAATAGTATGTCATCCACATATAGTATGAGAAAAGCTATAGAGATCCCACTCACTTTCTTGTAAATACAAGATTCTCCATAAATCTGTATAAACCCAAACGCTTTGATCATTTCATGAAAGCGAATGTTCCAACTCTGAGATGCTTGCACCAGCCCATAGATGGAGCGCTGGAGCTTGCATACTTGTCAGCATTCTTAGGATCGACAAAACCTTCCAGCTGCATCATATACAATTCTTCCTTAAGGAAACTGTTAAGGAATGCCGTTTTGACGTCCATTTTCCAGATCTCATAATCATAGAATGCAGCAATTGCTAACATGATTCGGATGGACTTCAGCTTCGCTACGGGTGAGAAGGTCTCATTGTAGTCAACTCCTTGAATTTGTCGATAACCCTTAGCGACAAGCCGAGCCTTATAGACGGTCACATTACCATCCGTGTCAGTCTTCTTCTTAAAGATCCACTTATTTTCTATGGCTCGCCGATCATCGGGCAAGTCCACCAAAGTCCATACTTTGTTCTCATACATGGATCCTATCTCGGATTTCATGGCTTCAAGCCATTTGTTGGAATCCAGACCCGCCATCGCTTCTTCATAGTTCAAAGGTTCACCGTTGTCTAACAACATGATTTCCAGGAGAGGGTTGCCATACCATTCTGGCGTGGAACGTGTCCTTGTGGACTAATGAAGTTCAGTAGCAACTTGATCCGAAGTTTCATGATCATCATCATTAACTTCCTCTCTAGTCAGTGCAGGCACCACAGAAACATCTTCCTGAGCTGCGCTACTTTTCGGTTCAAGAGGGGTTACCTCATCAAGTTCTACTTTCCTCCCACTTACTTCTTTCGAGAGAAACTCTGTCTCCGGAAAGGATCCATTCTTGGCAACAAAGATCTTGCCCTCTGACCTGAGGTAGAAGGTATACCCAATAGTTTCCTTAGGGTATCCTATGAAGATGCATTCGAGCTTTTCAGGTTGAAGTTTCTTGACATAAGCATCACATCCCCAAACTTTCAGAAACGATAGCTTAGGTTTCTTCCTAAACCATAATTCATACGGTGTCGTCTCAACGGATTCAGATGGTGCCCTATTTAAAGCAAATGCGGCAGTCTCTAAAGCATAACCCGAAAATGATAGTGGTAGATCGATAAGAGACATCATAGATCGCACCATATCCAATAGAGTGCGTTTATGATGTCCGGACACCATTTCACCGAGGTGTTCCAGGCGGCGTGAGTTGTGAAACAATGCCATATTTCCTTAAGTGCGTGCCAAACTCATGACTCAAATATTCTCCTCCACAATCTGATCGTAAGAACTTTATTTTCCTGTCACGTTGATTCTCTACCTCGTTCTGAAATTCCTTGAAATTTTCAAAGCTCTCAGACTTGTGTTTCATTAAGTAGACATACCCATATCTACTTAAGTCATCAGTGAGGGTGAGAACATAACGACAACCACCGCGAGCCTCAATGCTCATTGGACCACATACATCAGTATGTATTATTTCCAACAAGTTGGTTGCTCGCTCCATTGTTTCGGAGAACAGAGTCTTGGTCATTTTGCCCATGATGCATGGTTCGCATGTGTCAAATGATTCATAATCAAGAGACTCCAAAAGTCCATCTGCATGGAGTTTCTTCATGCATTTGACACCAATGTGACCAAGGCGGCAGTGCCACAAGAATGTGGGACTATCATTATCAACCTTACATCTTTTGGTATTCACACTATGAATATGTGTAACATCACGTTTGAGATTTAATAAAAATAAAGTATTGACTAGCAGGGCATGACCATAAAACATATCTCCCATATAAATAGAACAACCATTATTCTCGGATTTAAATGAATACCCATCTCGCATCAAACGAGATCCAGATACAATGTTCATGCTCAAAGCTGGTACTAAATAACAATTATTGAGGTTTTAAACTAATCCCGAAGGTATATGTAGAGGTAGCGTGCCAACGGCGATCACATCGACCTTGGAACCATTCCCGACGTGCATCGTCACATCGTCCTTCGCCAGTCTCCGCTTATTCCGCACACTACTAGGGAAAAGTCTATACACAAAATCTTACCAGCAGCGCGCTTTAAAAAAGGCACTGCTGCTACTTAGCAGTAGCACGCTCCAACATGACGCGTTGCTGAAACAAATTTAGCAGTAGTGCTGCCCCAATAAGCCGCGCTACTGCTATAATTGCCACGACCCCGCCGCCAAGCTAGTTATAGCAGCAGTGCGTTAATACAAAGAGCGCTACTGATACAGATCCTAGTAGAAGCGCCTTCTCTCAATACCCGCTACTGCTAAGTTTAAAGTACAATCCAAGGAAACAAGCACAAGGTAAGGTTCTTCCCACTCCTAAGGAGGTGAGGTCTTGATGATAATCTTCTCCAAGAGGACGTCTTGAAATCCACTAGGGATCCTCCCTAAGAGGTCTTGATCTCCAAGAGGAGTCGTAGAAGGAGCAAAGCTCTATCAATGTCTCACATATACTTTCCTAACCCTAAACATGACCCTAGGTATGAAATATATAGGTAGGTCTGTAGGTGGGAGAGGAGAATGAAGTGGAGGCCCAAACATCAATTCTCGGCCATCCATCCTGAAGGGCCCATGCGCACGGGGTAAGTTGGGCCCGTGCGCACGGGGTATGGAGGCCGTGCGCACGGGATGGTGCATCTTGGTTACAGTAGCTCCCAGGGCGGCTCGTGCGCACGGGGTCCTAGGGGCCCGTGGGCACGGGGTCGCCTGGGAGGTGCAGTCTTGCTTCTCTTGGTCTCCTTCTTCCTTGAGGCCTTGGGGTGCTTCTCCTCCTCCTTTGGGGTGTCCCTTAGCTGCTTGGTGGTGTTGGTCTTCGTACCTAATGACACATAGCATATTTTGGTGAGGTAGCACCCAAGTTCCATTCATTTCCATATTGATCTCAAGTAGAAGTGAGTTCACCTCAGTTTTAATGGCGCGTGCTCTAGCTCTTGTCATAGGTCCACGTGGTGCTTGATGCGTTGGCGTAGAGTCTGTGGAGATGATGGAAGGATGCTCCGCATTAGGATGGGTGGCGGCGAGCGGCACCGACCAGATCCAATCATGGGAGGAGACGTGCAGCCGTGGATTTGGGCGGTCGGGGAAGGATTTGGGCGGTTGGGGTGCACAGAGTGTTGGTGCAGTTTCCTCGGCGGCCGAGCGAACGAGTACTTTTACTCCTCAGCGGCCACGAAGAGTTAATTTTTTACTCCCTTATACGGTTTAGGAGTTTGGCTAGGTCCTGGTTAGAGAAATAAACCGGTTTTAGGAGATCGTCGAGAGATTCCCTAATGGACCCAAGTTTTACCAACATACCCTTCTGGACACTACACCGGAGGCGCGTAAATACAATTCACTATTTCTGTTGTCTTTTGATCTCGCGGCATACGACTTCTTTGTAGAATGTATTGCTCTTCGTGCATAGGCACGTATATATGATGTACAAAGGTGGGCCACGGACCTCAACTATACAAGGAACTAGGAGGCGGGCCCAATACACAATATTCACATAACACATATACTCAACACCCCCCGCAGTGGAAGCGGCACCGCGGCTGACGCAAAGGTTGGACCAGAACTCCTCAAATGACGCCGTAGGCAAGCCCTTGGTCATAATATCGGCAAATTGTTGGGAAGTAGGGACGTGTAAAACACGAATATGACCAAGGGCCACTTGTTCCCGAACAAAATGAATATCCAACTCAATATGCTTGGTCCGTCGATGATGCACCGGGTTAGTGGAGAGGTAGACCGCTGAGGCGTTGTCGTAGTAGACCATCGTGGCACGGTTAACAGGGCAAGAGAGCTCTAGAAGCAGCTGGCGAAGCCATGAACACTCGGCGACGGTGTTGGCCACCGCACGATACTCAACCTCACCACTGGAGCGAGAGATGGTAGGTTGTTGCTTGTGTTGGGGAACGTAGTAATTTCAAAAAAATTCATATGCACACGCAAGATCATGGTGATGGCATAGCAACAAGAGGGGAGAGTGTTGTCCACGTACCCTCGTAGACCGTAAGCGGAAGCATTAGCACAACGCGGTTGATGTAGTCGTACGTCTTCACGATCCGACCGATCCAAGCACCGAACCTACGGCACCTCCGAGTTCAGCACACGTTCAGCTCGATGACGATCCCCGGGCTCCGATCCAGCAAAGCTTCGGGGATGAGTTATGTCAGCACGACGGCATGGTGACGATGATGATGTTCTACCGGCGCAGGGCTTCGCCTAAACTCCGCGATGATATGACTGAGGTGGAATATGGTGGAGGGGGGCACCGCACACGGCTAAGGAACGATCCGTAGATCAACTTATGTGTTCTAGGGTGCCCCCTGCCCCTGTATATAAAGGAGCAAGGGGGGAGGCCGGCCGGCCCTTGTGGGCGCGCCAAGGAGGAGGAGTCCTCCTCCTAGTAGGAGTAGGACTCCCCCTTTCCTACTCCTACTAGGAGGGGGAAGGAAGGGGGAGAGGGGAA
>NC_041385.1:602088876-602097747 GCF_002162155.2 Triticum dicoccoides
TTCGGACCAGAGGGAGAGGGGGCGTGCGGCCCACCCTGGCCACCCCTCTCTCTTTCCACCAAGGCCCATGTGGCCCATTATCTCTCCGGGGGGGGGGGTCCGGTAACCCTCCGGCACCCCGGTTTTCTCCGAAAACGTCCGGAACACTTGCGGTGTCCGAATATAGTCGTCCAATATATCAATCTTTATGTATCGACCATTTCGAGACTCCTTGTCATGTCCGTGATCACATCCGGGAATCCGAACAAACTTCGGTACATCAAAACTTATAAACTCATAATAAAACTGTCATCGTAACGTTAAGCGTGTGGACCCTATGGGTTCGAGAACTATGTAGACATGACCTAGAACTATTCTCGGTCAATAACCAATAGCGGAACCTGGATGCCCATATTGGTTCCTACATATTCTACGAAGATCTTTATCGGTCAAACCGCATAACAACATACGTTGTTCCCTTTGTCATCGGTATGTTACTTGCCCGAGATTTGATCGTCGGTATCCAATACCTAGTTCAATCTCGTTACTGGAAAGTCTCTTTACTCGTTACATAATGCATCATTCCGTAACTAACTCATTAGCTACATTGCTTGCAAGGCTTATAGTGATGTGCATTACCGAGAGGGCCCAGAGATACCTCTCCGACAATCGGAGTGACAAAACCTAATCTCGAAATACGCCAACCCAACATGTACCTTTGGAGACACCTGTAGTATTCCTTTATAATCACCCAGTTACGTTGTGACGTTTGGTAGGACCCAAAGTGTTCCTCCGGTAAACGGGAGTTGCATAATCTCATAGTTACAGGAACATGTATAAGTCATGAAGAAAGCAACAGCAACATACTAAACGATCAAGTGCTAAGCTAACGGAATGGGTCAAGTCAATCACATCATTCTCCTAATGATGTGATCTCATTAATCACATGACAACATATGTCTATGGTTAGGAAACATAACCATCTTTGATTAATGAGCTAGTCAAGTAGAGGCATACTAGTGACTATATGTTTGTCTATGTATTCACACATGTATCATGTTTCCGGTTAATACAATTCTAGCATGAATAATAAACATTTATCATGATATGAGGAAATAAATAATAACTTTATTATTGCCTCTAGGGCATATTTCCTTCAGTCTCCCACTTGCACTAGAGTCAATAATCTAGATTACATAGTAATGATTCTAACACCCATGGAGTCTTGGTATTGATCATGTTTTTCTCGTGAGAGAGGCTTAGTCAATGGATCTGCAACATTCAGATCCGTATGTATCTTGCAAATTTCTACGTCTCCCACTTGGACTTGGTCCCGTATGGAATTGAAGCGTCTCTTGATGTGCTTGGTCCTCTTGTGAAATCTGGATTCCTTTGCCAAAGCAATTGCACCAGTATTGTCACAGAAGATCTTCATTGGTCCCAATGCACTAGGTATGACACCTAGATCGGAAATGAACTCCTTCATCCAGACTCCTTCATTTGCTGCTTCCGAAGCAGCTATGTACTCCGCTTCACATGTAGATCCCGCCACGACGCTTTGTTTAGAACTGCACCAACTTACAGCTCCACCTTTTAATAAAAACACGTATCCGGTTTGCGATTTAGAATCGTCCGGATCAGTGTCAAAGCTTGCATCGTTGTAACCATTTACGACTAGCTCTTTGTCACCTCCATATACGAGAAACATATCCTTAGTCCTTTTCAGGTATTTCAAGATGTTCTTGACCGCTGTCCAGTGATCCACTCCTGGATTACTTTGGTACCTCCCTGCCAAACTTATTGCTAAGCATACGTCAGGTCTGGTACACAACATTGCATACATGATAGAGCCTATGGCTGAAGCATAGGGAACATCTTTTATTTTCTCTCTATCTTCTGCTGTGGTCGGGCATTGAGTTTGACTCAACTTCACACCTTGAAGCACGGGCAAGAACCCTTTCTTTGCCTGATCCATTTTGAACTTTTTCAAAATTTTATCAAGGTATGTGCTTTGTGAAAGTCCTATTAAGAGTCTTGATCTATCTCTATAAATCTTGATGCCCAATATGTAAGCAGCTTCACCTAGATCTTTCATTGAAAAACTTTTATTCAAATATCCCTTTATGTTATCCAGAAATTCTATATCATTTCCAATTAATAATATGTCATCTACATATAATATCAGAAATGCTATAGAGCTCCCACTCACTTTCTTGTAAATACAGGCTTCTCCAAAAGTCTGTATAAAACCATATGCTTTGATCACACTATCAAAGCGTTTATTCCAACTCCGAGATGCTTGCACCAGTCCATAAATGGATCGCTGGAGCTTGCACGCTTTGTTAGCACCTTTTGGATCAACAAAACCTTCTTGCTGCATCATATACAACTCTTCTTCCAGAAATCCATTCAAGAATACAGTTTTGACATCGATTTGCCAGATTTCATAATCATGAAATGCAGCAATAGCTAACTTCATTCGGACAGACTTAAGCATCGCTACGGGTGAGAAAGTCTCATCATAGTCAACCCCTTGAACTTGTCGAAAACCTTTCGCAACAAGTCGAGCTTTATAGACAGTTACATTACCATCAGCGTCAGTCTTCTTCTTAAAGATCCATTTATTCTCAATGGCTTGCCGATCATCGGGCAAGTCAACCAAAGTCCATACTTTGTTCTCATACATCCCATCTCAGATTTCATGGCCTCTAGCCATTTTGCGGAATCTGGGCTCATCATCGCTTCCTCATAGTTCGTAGGTTCATCATGGTCAAGTAACATGACTTCCAGAATAGGATTACCGTACCACTCTGGTGCGGATCTTACTCTGGTAGACCTACGAAGTTCAGTAGAAACTTGATCTGAAGTTTCATGATCAATATCATTAGCTTCCTCATTAATTGGTGTAGTTGTCACAGGAACCGGTTCTTGTGATGAACTACTTTCCAACAAGGGAGTAGATACAGTTATCTCATCAAGTTCTACTTTCCTCCCACTCACTTCTTTCGAGAGAAACTCCTTCTCTAGAAAGGATCCGATTTTAGCAACAAAAATCTTGCCCTCAGATCTGTGATAGAAGGTGTACCCAATGGTCTCTTTTGGGTATCCTATGAAGACACATTTCTCTGATTTAGGTTCGAGCTTATCTGGTTGAAGTTTCTTCACATAAGCATCGTAGCCCCAAACTTTAAGAAACGACAACTTTGGTTTCTTGCCAAACCACAGTTCATAGGGCGTCGTCTCAACGGATTTTGATGGTGCCCTATTTAACGTGAATGCGGCCGTCTCTAAATCATAACCCCAAAATGATAGCGGTAAATCAGTAAGAGACATCATAGATCGCACCATATCTAGTAAAGTACGATTACGACGTTCGGACACACCATTTCGTTGTGGTGTTCCGGGTGGCGTGAGTTGCGAAACTATTCCGCATTGTTTCAAATGTAAACCAAACTCGTAACTCAAATATTCTCCTCCACGATCAGATCGTAGAAACTTATTTTCTTGTTACGATGATTTTCCACTTCACTCTGAAATTCTTTGAACTTTTCAAATGTTTCAGACTTGTGTTTCATCAAGTAGATATACCCATATCTGCTCAAGTCATCTGTGAAGGTGAGAAAATAACGATACCTGCCGCGAGCCTCAACATTCATTGGACCACAAACATCAGTATGTATGATTTCCAACAAATCAGTTGCTCGCTCCATAGTTCCGGAGAACAACGTTTTAGTCATCTTGCCCATAAGGCACAGTTCGCAAGTACCAAGTGATTCATAATCAAGTGATTCCAAAAGCCCATCAGTATGGAGTTTCTTCATGCGCTTTACACCGATATGACCTAAACGGCAGTGCCACAAATAAGTTGCACTATCATTATCAACTCCGTATCTTTTGGTTTCAACACTATGAATATGTGTATCACTACTATCAAGATTCAATAAAAATAGACCACTCTTCAAGGGTGCATGACCATAAAAGATATTACTCATATAAATCGAACAACCATTATTCTCTGATTTAAATGAATAACCGTCTCGCATCAAACAAGATCCAGATATAATGTTCATGCTTAACGCTAGCACCAAATAACAATTATTTAGGTGTAAAACTAATCCCGATGGTAGATGTAGAGGTAGCGTGCCGACCGCGATCACATCGACTTTGGAACCATTTCCCACGTGCATCGTCACCTCGTCCTTAGCCAATCTTCGCTTAATCCGTAGTCCCTGTTTCGAGTTGCAAATATTAGCAACAGAACCAGTATCAAATACCCAGGTACTACTGCGAGCATTAGTAAGGTACACATCAATAACATGTATATCACATATACCTTTGTTCACTTTGCCATCCTTCTTATCCGCCAAATACTTGGGGCAGTTCCGCTTCCAGTGTCCAGTCTGCTTGCAGTAGAAGCACTCAGTTTCAGGCTTTGGTCCAGACTTGGGTTTCTTCTCTTGAGCAGCAACTTGTTTGCTATTCTTCTTGAAGTTCCCCTTCTTCTTCCCTTTGCCCTTTTTCTTGAAACTGGTGGTCTTGTTAACCATCAACACTTGATGCTCCTTCTTGATTTCTACCTCCGTGGCTTTTAGCATTGCGAAGAGCTCGGGAATAGTCTTGTCCATCCCTTGCATATTATAGTTCATCATGAAGCTCTTGTAGCTTGGTGGCAGTGATTGGAGAATTCTGTCAATGACACTATCATCAGGAAGATTAACTCCCAGTTGAATCAAGTGATTATTATACCCAGACATTTTGAGTATGTGTTCACTGACAGAACTATTCTCCTCCATCTTGCAGCTATAGAACTTATTGGAGACTTCATATATCTCAATCCGGACATTTGCTTGAAATATTAACTTCAACTCCTAGAACATCTCATATGCTCCATGACGTTCAAAACGTCGTTGAAGACCCGGTTCTAAGCCGTAAAGCATGGCACACTGAACTATCGAGTAGTCATCAGCTTTGCTCTGCCAGACATTCTTAACGTCGTCAGTTGCATCAGCAGCAGGCCTGGCACCCAGTGGTGCTTCCAGGACATAATTCTTTTGTGTAGCAATGAGGATAATCCTCAGGTTATAGACCCAGTCCGCGTAATTGCTACCATCATCTTTCAACTTTGCTTTCTCAAGGAATGCATTAAAATTCAACGGAACAACAACACGAGCCATCTATCTACAACAAACATAGACAAGCAAAATACTATCAGGTACTAAGTTCATGATAAATTTAAGTTCAATTAATCATATTACTTAAGAACTCCCACTTAGACAGACATCTCTCTAGTCATCTAAGTGATCACGTGATCCAAATCAACTAAACCATGTCCGATCATCACGTGAGATGGAGTAGTTTCAATGGTGAACATCATTATGTTGATCATATATACTATATGATTCACGCTCGACCTTTCGGTCTCCGTGTTCCGAGGCCATATCTGTATATGCTAGGCTCGTCAAGTTTAACCCGAGTATTCCGTGTGTGCAACTATTTTGCACCCGTTGTATTTGAACGTAGAGCCTATCACACCCGATCATCACGTGGTGTCTCATCATGAAGAACTTTCGGAACGGTGCATACTCAGGGAGAACACTTCTTGATAATTAGTGAGAGATCATCTTAAAATGCTACCGTCAATCAAAGCAAGATAAGATGCATAAAGGATAAACATCACATGCAATCAATATAAGTGATATGATATGGCCATCATCATCTTGTGCTTGTGATCTCCATCTTCGAAGCACCGTTGTGATCACCATCATCACCGGCGCGACACCTTGATCTCCATCGTAGCATCGTTGTCGTTACGCCATCTATTGCTTCTACGACTATCGCTACCGCTTAGTGATAAAGTAAAGCAATTACAGGGCGTTTGCATTTCATACAATAAAGCGACAACCATATGGCTCCTGCCAGTTGCCGATAACTTCGGTTACAAAACATGATCATCTCATACAATAAAATATAGCATCACGTCTTGACCATATCACATCACAACATGCCCTGCAAAAACAAGTTAGACGTCCTCTACTTTGTTGTTGCAAATTTTACGTGGCTGCTACGGGCTTAGCAAGAACCGTTCTTACCCACGCATGAAAACCACAACGATAGTTTGTCAAGTTAGTGATGTTTTAACCTTCGCAAGGACCGGGTGTAGCCACACTCGATTCAGCTAAAGTGAGAGAGAGACAGACACCCGCCAGCCACCTTTAAGCACAAGTGCTCGTAACAGTGAAACCAGTCTCGCGTAAGCATACGCGTAATGTCGGTCCGGGCCGCTTCATCTCACAATACCGCCAAACCAAAGTATGACATGCTGGTAAGCAGTATGACTTGTATCGCCCACAACTCACTTGTGTTCTACTCGTGCATATAACATCAACGCATAAAACCTAGGCTCGGATGCCACTGTTGGGGAACGTAGTCATTTCAAAAAAATTCCTATGCACATGCAAGATCATGGTGATGGCATAGCAACGAGAGGGGAGAGTGTTGTCCACGTACCCTCGTAGACTGTAAGCGGAAGCGTTAGCACAACGTGGTTGATGTAGTCGTACGTCTTTACGATCCGACCGATCCAAGCACCGAACGTACGACACCTCCGAGTTCAGCACACGTTCAGCTCGATGACGATCCCCGGGCTCCGATCCAGCAAAGCTTCGGGGATGAGTTCCGTCAGCACGACGGCGTGGTGACGATGATGATGTTCTACCGGCGCAGGGCTTCGCCTAAACTCCACGACGATATGACCGAGGTGGAATATGGTGGAGGGGGGCACTGCACACGGCTAAGGAACGATCCGTAGATCAACTTGTGTGTTCTAGGGTGCCCCCTGCCCCTGTATATAAAGGAGCAAGGGGGGAGGCCGGCCGGCCCTTGTGGGCGCGCCAAGGAGGAGGAGTCCTCCTCCTAGTAGGAGTAGGACTCCCCCTTTCCTACTCCTACTAGGAGGGGGAGGAAGGGGGAGAGGGGAAAGGAAAGAGGGGGGGCGCCCCCCCCCCCTCCTAGTCCAATTCGGACCAGAGGGAGAGGGGGTGCGCGGCCCACCCTGGCCGCCCCTCTCTCTTTCCACCAAGGCCCATGTGGCCCATTATCTCTCCCGGGGGGGGGTCCGATAACCCTCCGGCACTCTGGTTTTCTCCGAAAACGTCCGGAACAGTTCCGATGTCCGAATATAGTCGTGCAATATATCAATCTTTATGTCTCGACCATTTCGAGACTCCTCGTCATGTCCATGATCACATCCGGGACTCCGAACAAACTTCGGTACATCAAAACTTATAAACTCATAATAAAACTGTCATCGTAACGTTAAGCATGCGGACCCTACGGGTTCGAGAACTATGTAGACATGACCTAGATCTATTCTCGGTCAATAACCAATAGCGGAACCTGGATGCCCATATTGGTTCCTACATATTCTACGAAGATCTTTATCGGTCAAACCGCATAATAACATACGTTGTTCCCTTTGTCATCGGTATGTTACTTGCCCGAGATTTGATCGTCGGTATCCAATACCTAGTTCAATCTCGTTACTGGCAAGTCTCTTTACTCGTTACGTAATGCATCATTCTGTAACTAACTCATTAGCTACATTGCTTGCAAGTCTTATAGTGATGTGCATTACCGAGAGGGCCCAGAGATACCTCTCCGACAATCGGAGTGACAAAACCTAATCTCGAAATACGCCAACCCAACATGTACCTTTGGAGACACCTGTAGTACTCCTTTATAATCACCCAGTTACATTGTGACATTTGGTAGCACCCAAAGTGTTCCTCCGGTAAACGGGAGTTGCATAATCTCATAGTTACAGGAACATGTATAAGTCATGAAGAAAGCAACAGCAACATACTAAACGATCAAGTGCTAAGCTAACGGAATGGGTCAAGTCAATCACATCATTCTCCTAATGATGTGATCCCGTTAATCAAATGACAACACATGTCTATGGTTAGGAAACATAACCATCTTTGATTAATCAGCTAGTCAAGTAGAGGCATACTAGTGACTATATGTTTGTCTATGTATTCACACATGTATCATGTTTCCGGTTAATACAATTCTAGCATGAATAATAAACATTTATCACGATATGTGGAAATAAATAATAACTTTATTATTGCCTCTAGGGCATATTTCCTTCAGCTTGGACGACCACGAGATAAGTGAGGGTCCTATTGGGAAACGTAGTAATTTCAAAAAAAAAATCCTACGCACACGCAAGATAATGGTGATGCATAGCAACAAGAGGGGAGAGTGTCGTCCACGTACCCTCGTAGACCGTAAGCGGAAGAGTTATGACAACACGGTTGATGTAGTCGTACGTCTTCACGATCGATCGATCCTAGTACCGAACGTATGGCACCTCCGCGATCTGCACACATTTAGCTTGGTGACGTCCCACGAACTCACGATCTAGTAGAGCTTCGAGGGAGAGTTTTGTCAGCACGACGGCGTAATGACGGTGTTGATGAAGCTACCGACACAGGGCTTCGTCTAAGCACCGCTACGATATTACCGAGGTGGATTATGGTGGAGGGGAACACCGCACACGGCTAAAGATCAATGATCAACTTGTGTGTCTATGGGGTGCCCCCCTCCTCCGTATATAAAGGAGTGGAGGAGGGGAAGGGGCAGGCCCTCCTAGGCATGCCCCAAGGGGAGTCCTACTCCCACCGGGAGTAGGACTCCAACCCTTCCAAGAGTAGGAGTAGGAGAGAGGTAAGGAGGAGAGAAGGGGAAGGAAAGGGGGGCGCCCCCCCCCCTCCTTGTCCAATTTGGACTAGAGGGGGGGCACACGGCCTTCCCTGGCCGCCCCTCCTCTTCTCCACTAAGGTCCAATAGGCCCATTACACTCCCTGAGGGGTTCCGATAACCCCCCCC
>NC_041385.1:602097942-602139458 GCF_002162155.2 Triticum dicoccoides
GGTACTCCGGTATTTGTCCGAACTTGCCCGGAACCCTTCCGAAGTCCAAACATAGTCATCCAATATATCAATCTTTATGTCTTGACCATTTCGAGACTCCTCTTCATGTCCGTGATCATATTCGGGACTCCGAACTACCTTCGGTACATCAAAACACATAAACTCATATTACCGATCGTCACCGAATGTTAAGCGTGTGGACCCTATGGGTTCGAGAACTATGTAGACATGACCGAGACACGTCTTCGGTCAATAACCAATAGCGGAACCTGGATGTTCATATTGGCTCCTACATATTCTACGAAGATCTTTATCGATCGAACTGCATAACAATATACATTGTTCCCTTTGTCATCGGTATGTTACTTGCCCGAGATTCGATCATCGATGTCTCAATACCTAGCTCAATCTCTTTACCGGCAAGTCTCTTTACTCGTTCCGTAATGCATCATCCCACAACTAACTCATTAGTCACATTGCTTGCAAGGCTTATAGTGATGTGCATTACCGAGAGGGCCCAGAGATACCTCTCCGACAATCAGAGTGACAAATCCTAATCTCGATCTATGCCAACTGTCGGTGTACTAGAGTAGGGGTACCCTAGTATCCCAAACTTGTGCACGGGCAGTTGCAGCACACCGCGGCAAGGCTTGCCGGGCGACCGCCAAGGTCCTCCGTGGTTCCTTTGGAGCCATTCAAGAACAAAGTATTCAAGCCAAGGAGACAAGGCCCCGGCAAGAGGAGCTTGCCGGGAAGGCCAACCAAGGCATCTAAAGGAACTTGCCACGACGCGCCACGCGTCCCGGCGAGGCCCGGTGAGCGACAAGCTTCCGGACGCGACAAGACAACAACCGCGGCAAGGCGCTTGCCGCGGCAAGATACCACTCTGTACCCGCGCTCCAGCACATCCACCAACGTGTCGCCCTGGGGTCTTTCCAGGCGCGCGTGGCAAGAGTCTGTGCAGCCAGCGGTGCGAGGTGGCGAGCGACGCTGACGAGATTGCCATCGTGGCGAACGGTGGCGTCCCTGACGGTCCTTTTCTGCACTATTTGGGCGACATAGACGGGCATTTAATGCCTTTGTCCCCTGCCGCCATGGTTAGGTATGATACACTGTACAGGTAGTTGTAACAACCGCAACACTTGTCCATTTTTACCCTTCTCTGCGTTGCCACCTGTCGGTGACCCCTTGAGCATATAAGAGGAGGCCCATGCGCAACGAAAAGGGGGTACGGTCCGAAGACAAAAACACTCACGCTCGGTCTCGTTAGCAGCTAGAGTGTACCGGAGCACTCAGCGCTCCCGAGCCAGAACTCAATATACTCAGACATGCAGCAGTAGGAGTGTTATCTCTCCGGAGAGCTCCGAAGCTGGGTAAACTGCTCGTGTGCTTTGCCTCGATCCGCTCTTCGTGCGGTCTCCGCCCCCCACCGAACCGAAAGGGGCTCGGTCCGCCGGTGCCATAGGTGTTCGTGGATCAGCTTCCCCGACATCTTTGGCGCGCCAGGTAGGGGGCGTCGAGGTTGTGTGAACCTGATCCGAGCGTTCACACGAGCTAGATCTTCATCTTCTTCATCGACATGCCACCAAAGAAGAAGGCTTCGGCGGCAGCTGTTCCGTCCGCGTCGATCCCACCATCACCGGAGCAATCAGGTGGTGGGGTAGACGCCGGCGGAAGAACGGACATCGACGAGGGAGCTCATGGTGCTGCCAGGTCCAAGGACAAGGCCGTGCAGACCTCGGCGTCCGTACATGTACCGCGCCCATCTCAGGAGGCGCAGGACCGACAGCGTCATGGTACTCGCAGTGCCATACGTTTGTTGGGCCAAGATCGAGCTGGTGGGTCTCGGGGTGCTCAAGACCAGCATGCACGCCAACATGCTGACACGAGCGAGACACGGTCGCTTGGACGGGATACTGCTCCTTCTAACATAGTTAGAAGTCCGAGCATATCCCGCTCCTCGCACCGTTCGCCACTGCCACCCACCACTCCAGCAGAAGCTTTGGCACGAGCTCAATTGCTCCTAGATTACCCTCCAATGGAAGACAAGATCGACGGATGGAGGGCCACCATTCAGAGTCTCATCGGCTTCGCCAATGGCGACACTCCACGGCAGCCGAGTACATCGCTGCCGCGGCATGACTGCCAGGCACGAGCCGATGGCGACGAAACCGGTGGGGGTGCAACCACCATGCGCTCTCCACCCCGAAGGCCAAGATCGCCGACTCGCCGGATCCACCTCGACAGCGACTCCACTGCATCATCAGATCCACGAGCTCGTCGCGATCAGCGCCAAGTTCTTCACGAACGACAGCAAGAAGACGCTCGTACTCGCATCGAGCGCCAAAGAGAAGCGCGGCGTCAATCCGACCAGCGCGCTGGGCCTTCTGTCGACATGCATGCGCCAGGGGAACCATGCGACTTGCCGTACGCGGTAGGTTGCCCTGCGTTCACTCGTGAGCTGCGGCAAGTCCAGTGGCCCAGCACGAAGAATTTCAAGCCAGACGTGCCAGAGAAGTACGACCGCAAGTCGCATCCGTCGGAGTTCCTCAGCATCTACACCATCGCGGTGCAAGCTGCCGGGGGGCGGGACGACAAGATCCTGGCCAACTACTTCCCGCTGGTGCTCAAGCCCAATGTCAGATCCTGGCTCATGCACTTGCCGGACAACTCCATATCCTCCTGGGCAGACCTATGCCATCAGTTTGTCGGCGCCTTTACAGGCGGCCACAAGCCTCATGGCCAAGAGAGCGATCTTCATCTGCTCGCCCAGAAGGAAGGGGAGCCCCTGCGTAAGTACATTCAGAGATTCAGCCGCGTACAGCACAACATCCCAGATGTCCACCCTGCCGCGGTAATCAAAGCGTTCCATCAGAACGTGCGAAACCGCAGGATGCGGGAGGAGATGGCGATGTGCAAGATTAGAGACGTCAGTGAGCTATATGCCCTGGCCGACAAGTGTGCACGTGCTGAGGAAGGGAGGAAACTCCCCGGAGAAAATACAGGAGCAGGAGGATCTAATAGTGAGGAGACTGCCCCGGTAAAGAGAAACCGGCGGCGAAACAACAGGAAGAAGAAAGGCAAAGATGTGCTAGTCGTTGAGCAGTCCGGCAACGGAGGTGGCGCCAAGAAAGCCAAAACTGGTAGCTCCGGCAAGGAGATTGTCGCGGGCACCAACTACCAGGCTGTGGCGGTCGCCGATAAGCAGGACGGCACCAACAAGCAGTACTGCAAGATTCACCGCACCAAGGGCCATGACCTCCAGAGCTGCAAGAAGGTCGAGCAGCTTGTCGAGCAGCAAAAGGCTGAATACGAGCGACGCGACAAGGAGAAAGCCCAGGAAGGTGCTGGAGGAGCTGGCAAGAAACGCCCCGGCCGAGGAGGACGCCGCGGCAAGGCCAAGCAGCGGCAAGGAGACAGACCTCCCCGCGGCCTCGACAAGGATGAAGATGACGACGACGATGAAGATATGGATGATGACGAGACCGATGAGCAGGATTTCCAAAAAACCACAGAGGTCCTGTGCGTTGACGGCGGTGCTTCTCTGCATACTTCACACCGCCAGCTCAAGCAGTGGGTGCGGGAAGTCAATGCGGCAGAACCACCCATTGAGTCACACAAGCCTCTGAAATGGTCCAGCACGCCTATCATCTTTGATATTGAGGACCACCCTGATCGCATAACTGCGGTCGGGTGCTTGCCGATGTTGGTTTCACCAACTATCCGCAACCTCAAGGTCACTAAGATGCTAGTTGACGGCGGGGCCGGCTTGAACTTGATCTCCTCCACGGTACTCCAGAAACTCCAGATCCCTGATGGCGAGCTCGAAGAGACCGGCACATTCCAAGGAATCAATCCGGGAAGGAGCAAGCCGAAGGGAAAGATCACGTTGCCGGTGACATTTGGCAGCGAGTTGAACTTCAGGACTGAGAGGGTCACTTTTGACGTTGCCGACTTTCCATTGCCTTACAATGGGATACTCGGCCGTCCAGCACTCGCCAAATTCATGGCAGCCTCTCACTATGCATACAACATGCTGAAGATGCCAGGCCCGATAAGTGTCATCTCTGTCCCTGGCGACAAGAAGGATGCTCTTATCTGTGCCGACAAGATTTACCGGGAAGCAACAGCCGCAACAGATCGCAAGTCACTTGCCGTTGAAGCTCCCGGGACGAAGAAGAAGACCAAGTCCGGCAAGAGTTCTGATGCCCACTCCGGCAAGCGCACCTTTTCGGAGTGCTGCGCTACCGTCGAGGACGCACCATCGAGCTCCACCGGCAAGTGTAAGGAAACAATGGTAGCTCCCCCTGAGACCAAGAAGGTGTCCGCCAAGGAGGATGGCACTGGTGGTACCTTCACCATCAGTGCCACTCTCGACCCTAAATAGGAAAGCGCGCTCATTGCTTTCCTGCGGGCGAACGTCGACGTATTTGCTTGGCAACCGTCTGACATCCCCGGTGTTCCCAGGAAAGTAATCGAGCACCATCTTGCCGTCTGTCCTCATGCGCGGCCCGTCAAGCAGAAAGTCAGGAAACAGGCAGTGGAGCGCCAAGAATTCATTGCAGAAGAAATCAAGAAATTGGAAGCAGCAGGCCTTGTCAGAGGAGTGCTCCATCCTACGTGGTTGGCCAATCCTGTAGTCGTGCACAAGGCAAACGGGAAATGGAGGCTTTGTATCGATTTTACCGATGTTAATAAAGCTTGTCCCAAAGACCCATTTCCCTTGCCGCGCATCGACCAGATTGTTGACTCCACGGCCGGATGTGACTTGCTTTCATTTCTTGATGCATATTTAGGATACCATCAGATCTTCATGGCAGAAGAGGATGAGGAGAAGACCGCATTCATCACCCCATGTGGCACATACTGTTTCGTATGGATGCCTTTCGGTTTAAAGAATGCTGGTTCAACATTTGCAAGGGTTGTCCATGACGCTTTTGAGCCGCAAATACACAGAAATGTGGAAGCCTACATGGACGACATAATGGTCAAGAGCAAGGACAAGTCAACTCTGATTCAAGATTTAGACGAAACCTTTGCAAATCTGCGCAAGATCAACCTCAAGCTTAACCCCGAGAAGTGTGTGTAAGGAGTCCCCTCCGGCAAGCTTCTCGGGTTCTTCGTGTCTCAACGGGGAATTGAAGCCAATCCCGACAAGATCAAGGCCATTGAGCAGATTGAAGCACCAAAGCGCGTCAAGGATGTGCGAAGACTTGCCGGTTGCGTAGCTGCTCTCAGCAGGTTTATCTCTAGATCTGCTGGACGCGCCCTGCCATTTTTCAAAATATTGAAAAAGGCAGGTCCAATGAAATGGACTCCGGAGGCAGAGGCTGCGCTGCGGGACTTAAAGAGATACCTGTCCTCCACTCCAACACTTGTCGCACCTAAGCCACAAGAGAAGTTGTTGTTATATATAGCGGCAACCAATCAAGTGGTTAGTGCTGCGTTAGTAGCGGAGAGGGAGGCGGATGATGAGCCAGCAACCACGGCAGATGCATCCAGCGACAAGCAGAGGAATTCACTGGCAAGCTCTGGTCCCGACAAAGATGGATCTGCGCAGGCGCGTGAGAATATGCAGAAAAGAATGGTGCAGCGCCCAGTTTACTTTGTCAGTTCCCTTCTGCAGGGGGCTAGGTCAAGGTACTCTGGTGTGCAGAAATTGCTTTTCGGCCTTCTCATGGCCTTGAGAAAGCTGCGCCATTACTTCTAAGCACATGAGATCACAGTTGTTACTCATTTTCCCCTGAAGAGGATACTGCAAAATCCAGAAGCAACAGGCAGGATTGTCAAGTGGGCACTGGAACTGTCAAGCTTTGGCCTCAAGTTTGAGAGCACTTCAACTATCCAAAGCAGAGCATTGGTAGAGTTCATAGCAGAATGGACGCCAACACAAGATGAAGAAATTCCAGAAATGAGCATCCCCGTCGAGGAAGCAAGCAAAGAGTGGCTGATGTACTTTGATGGTGCTTTCTCGCTGCAAGGCGCCGGTGCGGGCGTGCTACTTGTTGCACCCACCGGAGAGCAACTCAAGTACGTAGTCCAGATGCACTTTCCCAAGGAACAAGCAACAAACAATACCGCAGAGTATGAAGGATTGCTTGCTGGTCTCAGGATCGCAGCAGACCTTGGGATCAAGAAGCTCATTGTCAGGGGTGACTCACAGCTTGTCGTCCGCCAAGTGAACAAGAATTATTAGAGTCCGTTGATGGAAGCCTACGTTGATGAAGTGAGAAAGCTAGAAGAGCACTTTGACGGCCTACAGATGGAACATGTTCCAAGAGCTCAGAACGACATTGCCGATGGCCTGTCAAAGTGCGCCGCACTGAAGTTACCTGTGGAACCAGGGATCTTTGTGCTCAAGCTGACTCAACCGTCTGTAACGCCATCAACTGGACAGAGCAAGAAGAGGAAGTTGATTTCTGGTGACTATTTTCCGGCAGAGCTCCCCGAAGCCGCCGCCAAGAAGGTCCCCAAAATCAACACCAAGGATGCTGAGGAGCAGTCTGCTCCGACAAGCCTTAGGGTTTGTTCCGTTGAAGCAGACGCTCCTGACAAGTTTTGCTCCGGCAAGCTTGCCGGGGAATGTCAAGCTCCGGCTGAGCCGCAGGTTCTCGCCGTAGAAGCGGATGTTCCCGCAACAGCATATGTGCCTTTAGTCCTTGTTGTCGAGCCGCAAGCTCCAGCATGGGCACAGCAGATTGTCCGTTTCCTTCAGACAGGAGAACTTCCCGAAGAGCAAGAAGAAGCGGAAAGAGTAGCCCGACAGTCAAGTTTGTACCAGTTTGTCGACGACACACTGTACAGAAGAAGACTCAACAGCGTGAAATTGAAGTGTATTCACCGGGAGGACGGACAAGAGCTGTTGGCAGAGATACATGGAGGCATATGTGGTCACCACATTGGCGCAGGAGCACTTGCCGGCAAAGCGTTCCGTCAAGGTTTCTTTTGGCCGACTGCCCTCCAGGATGCAACTGCACAAGTAACCAAGTGTGAAGCGTGCCAGTTCCATTCCAAGCAGATACACCAGCCAGCTCAAGCTCTCCAGACGATCCCTTTATCCTGGCCATTTTCGGTCTAGGGGCTCGACATCCTCGGCCCCTTTCCCCGAGCTGTCGGGGGCTTTGAGTACTTGTACGTTGCAATCGACAAGTTCACAAAGTGGCCGGAAGTGGAAGCAGTGAGGAAGGTGACAGCACAGTCAGCAGTCAAGTTCTTCAGGTCGATTGTTTGCCGCTTCGGGATCCCTAACAGGATCATCACCGACAACGGCACACAATTCACGAGTCGCACCTTCATGCAGTACGTCCAAGATCTTGGCGCCAAGGTCTGCTTCGCTTCTGTTGCTCATCCGAGAAGCAACGGTCAAGCGGAGAGGGCAAATGCTGAAGTGCTGCGCGGGCTCAAGACCAGGACTTTCGACAGGCTGCGCAAGTGCGGAAGGAACTGGATTGAGGAGCTGCTGGTGGTTCTTTGGTCGATCAGGATGACACCAAATCGAGCCACTGGCCAGACACCTTTCGCTCTAGTCTATGGAGCAGAGGCAGTTCTCCCCACGGAACTCGTATACAGATCACCTCGAGTGCTCGCTTATGATGAGCTTGAGCAAGAGCAGCTGCGACAAGATGACGCGCTGCTCCTTGAGGAGGACCGTCTTCAGGCTGCTGTACGAGCTGCTCGATACCAGCAAGCTTTCCGCCGCTACCATAGCCGCAAAGTTAATGCCAGAAGTTTCGAGGAAGGCGACCTTGTTCTTCGGCGCGTTCAGTCCGCCAAGAATTCCAACAAGTTGACGCCGAAGTGGGAAGGCCCTTACCGGGTGAAACGAGTCACTAGGCCTGGCGTTGTCCGCCTTGAGACCGAAGATGGCATTCCGGTGAGCAACTCCTGGAACATTGAACACCTTCGTAAGTTTTACCCGTAGGGCGTGGTTGCCAGAACCTGTTCCTGCAACCACCTTTTGTACAAGTCTTGATGATGTTGCATGTAATCCTTTGTACAAAGCCGGGCGCAGAACCCGTGCATAAGTAAAGCTCATGTGCTCCGCACATCTTGTCAATTTCATGATTTATACTATTTTCTTTGGCATGCGTTATCTGACACTTTGTGCAGCGCCTACCCCCGGTAAGCAATAACGAGCCATAAGGCTCCATATCTTTATTTTCTCTTCTTTCTTTTTCTCAAAAAGGAAAGGAAGGTTCCCTCGCCCACAAGTTTGCCGGGGGGAAAGGAGGAGATAATGGTGTGTACCAGGCATCGTTCAAGGAAGTTTCACCTTACCGGAAAGCAAACGACAGAAAAGCTAAGTTGCCAAAGTTTGAGCAA
The DNA here is from genome assembly GCF_002162155.2 of Triticum dicoccoides. Taxonomy (NCBI): domain Eukaryota; kingdom Viridiplantae; phylum Streptophyta; class Magnoliopsida; order Poales; family Poaceae; genus Triticum; species Triticum dicoccoides. The sequence goes on from NC_041385.1 coordinate 602,106,265, forward strand.
TCAGTTTTAATTTTTAAGTTATCTTCCTCGAACGACCGTGCTTTGTATGGAAAACCTATGCGCGGAGGAACCAACTCGTAGCTAGTTGCGCCCTTACTTTGTTTCGAGTCCGCTCAACAACTTAAGTGAGCTGCGACTAGTTGCGACAAGGTTTCTTGTCGGAAGCGGCACCGCCAGCAGGCTGCTGATGTCCCGCACTCAGCGCTCGTGGCTAAGGTGCCTGCGCCGACAAGTTCCCTAAAAGCGTAGGGCAAAAACATACAAAGGAAGGAATGAAGTAAAGGAAATAACACAGCAATCTCTACCCAAAATAGAGTTATATTACAAGATAGCTTGTCGCAGCTCTAACAGGTTGTTCTCATGACATGACCGACAGCGACAAAGAAAAAGAGAAAACGGGCGGCCTAATCTACGCGATCGCCCTCAACCCTCTTGATTTCGCTCACCTTGTCCACAATGGGTGCGACAAGGGCCTTGAGCGCTTCCAGATCAGCATCCGGCGGCAGGGACCTGAGGACGTTGGTGAGGTTGAGGCCTGGGTTGCGGAAGGCCACCTTCACCAGCACCTTTTGAAGAACTCCCGCGCAGATCTTGCGCGACTCGTCGGCCAGCTGCTTTGGGATCTTCTCCCGGAGTCGCTGGAGTGCCGTCGCCACGCCTTTGAAGAACAAGCTGAGCTTGGCGCTGGGTTGGAGGTGCTCGTCGGAAGAATACCCGAGGTCCTCCATCCCCAGATGCGCCAGCTCCCCGTCGATGGCGGCGGCAACATTCACGAGACCCTCAGTCCAGTGCTCCACAGTCTCCCTAAAAGCATTCTGGGCGGCAGCAGCACTCGCCAGCAGCGCCTCGTTGGCCTTGATCTTCTCCTTCAAGGCCACCTCCTGCTCCCTCGCGCCGTCCAGCGTCTTGGTCAAAGTGGCTAGCTTCAACTCAAGATCTGCGTTGGAGTCCTTGGCGGCGCTAAGCTCTTTGCTCCTCTCAGCGAGACGACCCTGCAGCTCGCCATGAGCGGCGGCGTCCATCTCGCAGTCACGCTTGAGCGTGGCAATCTCCTCGCCACTCGCCTTGAGATCAGCATCCAGCTGCGCCACCTTCGTCTCCAGCTCCTTTTTTGCGGCCTCGGCAGCTGCGGCAGCATCTTCTGCTTCCTTGAGAGCCCCGCCAATTGCTTGCTCGCGCGCGGCAAGCTCCTCCTCGTGGCTGTCAAGGTTGACCTTGCGCTGCGCCAACTCACCTTCCTGCGCAGACAGCTTCTCGGCAGCGAGCCGCTGTTCCTCTTCAACTTCAGCCTTCGCGAGGAGGAAAGCTTTCCACTCCTCGGCAACCTGCTCCCGCTCCTCTGCCAGGGATCGGAGAGTTTCTTGCCTGAGACCCCGGAGCTCCTCAGCGCGCTTCTCAATGCCACTCCCGCCCTCGCGACAAGCGCTTCTCGGGATTCCAGCTTGGCTTGTCGGGCGCGGTACAGCGACAACAGCTTCCGAAGCAGCCGCTCCTCCTCAGGCTCATCGCTGCTGCTGCTTGGCGCGTCGACGCGCGTCAGCCCAGCAGAGGCGAGCACCTCTCCATCCAAAATCTCTCCTTCGACCGGCACCCTGGAGCTTGACGCCCAGGGGAGCTTGATGAAGATGCCGTCGTCGGCCTTCAAATAGGCGCCGGGCTGGGGCTCTTCGGAGCCTGGCGCTGCAGCAGCGGTGGAGGGATCGGCAGTCGGCGCAGCGCCTGGCGCTCCTGCGGCCTTGGGGCCATCAGTGCGATCGCCGGATCCCTCGCCAGCTTCTGCGGCTGCAGCTTTGGCGGCCTCTTCGCCGGCGGGCTCATCAGCGTCGGCTTCTCCTTCGGTGGCAACGGCGTCATCGGTATTGCTGCGCGCGTTTTCCTCGCCGGCGACCTCGGTTTCCATCGGCTCCGTGGCAGATGGATCTGACGAACGGAGAAAAGAGAAAAGTCAAGCAAATATCCAAAAAGAAAATCAGAAGAAGAAGAACCCAAGGGAAGTTTTAAAGCAAGAGGATTACCTGTACTAGGATCTGCAGTCGTGGTCTCAACCACCGGAGGGTCGCTGGTGCTGTCCCTTGCCGGAGAACTGTCCCTTGCCGGAGAATTCTCCCTTGCCGGACAACGCTCCCTTGCCGGGGAATCCTCCCTTGGCGGTGTAGTCGAAGTAGATGGCATTTCGGGAGCGGCTTCCGGGCTCCCCTGGTGAGGCTGCTCTGCTCCTGCACGAACCAACAGTCAGATATCAGCAAAGGAGGAGCACCCATGCGCGCCTGAAAGCAGGAAATAAACTATACACTTACGCTGGGGGCTGCGCTAGGGGCTGCTTTGGGGAAAAGTTGTTGGGTCCGGCAAGATGGTCTCGGACACGCCCTCTGCTGTTGCGGTGGGTTCGTCCTTGATGACAATCACTGGGACCTTGGCTCTCTTCGCCGCTCTCTGGGCCAGAGTCCTGAAAAGGAATGGGTTCGGAGTAAAGCAAATCAGATACAAGACAAAACAGCAAGAATTGAAGAACTACAAACACGGCAAAGAATCTTACTCTTCTTATTCCTCGCCGGAGCTGAGCGCGGAGAGATCGAAGTCCGGTTCGCCTCCGGTGCGACGAGGCGGAGGAGTAGTTTCCCTTGTCCGCTTGGCAGGAGCAGTAGCGGTGGGCCGGGAAGACCCCGCTCCAGTTACCGCAGCGGCGTGAGGCGCTCCCGCGGCAACAGTGCTTGCCGCGGTAGAGCGTGTCGCGCGACACGGCGGCTGTTGACTCGTCTACCGCCCCGCTACGTCCACGGCCTTGCGGAGACGCCTTCTTGGTGGAGCTGGGGGCTCCGCTTGCGGCAAGCTATCTGAAGGTTCAGGTCCGACAAGCTCTCCCTCGCCGGGCTCGCTCGACTCATCTTCGGGCCCGACAAGCTCTCCCTCGCCGGCAAACTCCTCGCGCTCGGCAAGGCTTGCCGCCTCTGCTGCCTCTGCCTCCTCCACGGTGAATCCAAACTCACCCGCGGCAGCGGCTGCCGCCGCCTCTTCCAGCCTAGTGGCGATGCGTTGCATCTCCGCGTCGGTGGTGTCGCGAGTAAGGCTCTTCTGCTCGTCGGAGCGGACCGGCACTTCAACCAAGCCGTTAAAGAACTCCTGCATGACGGCGTCTGCCGGCTCTTGCCAAGTTGGGACAATTCCATGCGAGTCGCATAGCGGCATCATTGCACGGATGAGGTCGACCGAGGAGTTGTTGCACAACGGAACGACACCCCTCGGCAACATGAATGGATGTTGAGGATCGCGCTTGAACAGTTCCAGGAGCATCGCGTCCAGCTCCAGGACGGTGAAGTTGAAGTTGAGGCCCGGGCGCAGCCTCATGATATCCGTCGAGTTCTGGAACTCCCAGGCGGGTCTCCTCCTCTCCTGCAGGGGGGCGATGCGGCGGCGAAGAAAATCTGCGCCAACGGCGCCTACGGTGAGCCCGGCAAGCCTGAGGCGAAGGATCCGGGTGACGGCAATCTTCAGCCTATCGTCTTCCGGGGCCACGTTGCTCCAATCGTTGCCGCGCGCTATTGTGGCTTGTCGCAGGGTGGTAAATGGCTGCAGGTTCTCCTCGACAATCCAGCACCACTCTGCTCTCCATTCCTCCCACTTGTTGCGGAGCTCTCCCTCCAGATAAGCTTCCTTCTTGCCGACTCTCGAGATCCAGGCGATTCCGCCGGATAAAGGCTCTCCTCTCTCGACTCGGGGCATAAAGAAGTGGCGAAAAAGAGCTACGTTTGGATGGACTCCGACAAAGTTTTCGCAGAGATGTGCGAAAACTGCCATGGTCAGAACGGTGTTGGGGGTGAAGTCAAGGAGGCGGAACCCGTAGGTGTTCATGATGTCACAGAAAAATTCAGAGAAGGGCGGGCAGAGCCCGCAGTAGAAGAACAACGCAAAGAAGGGGTATCCGTTCGGAGCCAGTTCCGAAGCGGCAGCCGGGAGTACCTTCGTGCACGGATGCGCTCGCGTCTCCGTCGACCAGAAGAGGTAGTAGTACTCCCTCAACTCCTTCGCGGCAAGCTGAGGGGGGAAGATGGCCCGCTCCTTTCGCAGCGCCGCGAGCCGCTGCGCCTCGACCGATTTCACGCCCTTCCCCTTGTCGGCTTTCGGAGCCATGGCGGAGGTGGTGGGGGAGATCGACGGCGTTGGTGGTGCTGGTGGCAATGGGGGGCGGCGCGCTGCTCTCTTTCGGCTTTGAGAAGAAGGGGGGAGCGGCGGAGATTTCCGAGATTGGAGTAGCAACCGGCGAGATGGGCGAACTGCCCCTGTTTCCCCTACTTATAAAGAGGAAGGGGGCGGACATTCCGCCTTTCCGAATAAAGAAACCATCCACGATCTCTCCCACGACGCCGCATTCGACGCGTGCCGTTGGGGGAGGGCGCGGTGGATACGGAGTAAGATACGGCGTAATCCAGGCCGTGCATGCCCGTGCCCTGTTTTTGGCCTGGCCCAACAGCGCTCGGCACCGTGTGTGGCCCAGGCCCGGGGGCTCCTGTCGGTGTACTAGAGTAGGGGTACCCTAGTATCCCGAACTTGTGCACGGGCAGTTGCAGCACACCGCGGCAAGGCTTGCCGGGCGACCGCCAAGGTCCTCCGTGGTTCCTTTGGAGCCATTCAAGAACAAAGTATTCAAGCCAAGGAGACAAGGCCCCAGCAAGAGGAGCTTGCCGGGAAGGCCAACCAAGGCATCTAAAGGAACTTGCCACGACGCGCCACGCGTCCCGGCGAGGCCCGGTGAGCGACAAGCTTCCGGACGCGACAAGACAACAACCGCGGCAAGGCGCTTGCCGCGGCAAGATACCACTCTGTACCCGCACTCCAGCACATCCACCAACGTGTCACCCTGGGGTCTTTCCAGGCGCGCGTGGCAAGAGTCTGTGCAGCTAGCGGTGCGAGGTGGTGAGCGACGCTGACGAGATTGCCATCGTGGCGAACGGTGGCGTCCCTGACGGTCCTTTTCTGCACTATTTGGGCGACATAGACGGGCATTTAATGCCTTTGTCCCCTGCCGCCATGGTTAGGTATGATACACTGTACAGGTAGTTGTACCAACCGCAACACTTGTCCATTTTTACCCTTGTCTGCGTTGCCACCTGTCGGTGACCCCTTGAGCATATAAGAGGAGGCCCATGCGCAACGAAAAGGGGGTACGGTCCGAAGACAAAAACACTCACGCTCGGTCTCGTTAGCAGCTAGAGTGTACCGGAGCACTCAGCGCTCCCGAGCCAGAACTCAATATACTCAGACATGCAGTAGTAGGAGTGTTATCTCTCCGGAGAGCTCCGAAGCTGGGTAAATTGCTCGTGTGCTTCGCCTCGATCCGCTCTTCGTGCGGTCTCCGCCCCCCACCGAACCGAAAGGGGCTCGGTCCGCCGGTCCCATAGGTGTTCGTGGATCAGCTTCCCCGACACCAACTCAACAAGTACCATCGGAAACACATGTAGAGCACCTTTATAATCAACCAGTTACATTGTGACATTTGGTAGCACACAAAGTGTTCCTTCGGTAATCACATAGCAATAGCAACATACTAAATGATCAAGTGCTAAGCTAACGGAATGGGTCAAGTCAATCACATCATTCTCCTAATGATGTGATCCTGTTAATCAAATGACAACTCATGTCTATGGTTAGGAAACTTAACCATCTTTGATTAACGAGCTAGTCAAGTAGAGACATACTAGTGACACTATGTTTGTCTATATATTCACACATGTATTATGTTTCCGGTTAATACAATTCTAGCATGAATAATAAACATTTATCATGAAATAAGGAAATAAATAATAACTTTATTATTGCCTCTAGGGCATATTTCCTTTGTTTTCCTCCCACTCACTTCTTTCGAGAGAAACTCCTTCTCTAGAAAGGATCCATTCTTAGCAACGAATGTCTTGCCTTCAGATCTGCGATAGAAGGTGTAGGGAGTGACAACTTGCTTGCCATTCTACTTGAAGTTCCCTTTCTTTCCCTTTGCCCTTTTCTTGAAACTAGTGGTCTTGTCAATCATCAACACTTGATGCTCTTTCTTGATTTCTACCTTCGTTGATTTCAGCATCACGAAGAGCTCGGGAATCGTTTTCGTCATCCCTTGCATATTATAATTCATCACAAAGTTCCGGTAACTTGGTGATGGTGACTAGAGAACTCTGTCAATCACTATCTTATCTGGAAGATTACCTCCCAATTGATTCAAGCGATTGTAGCACCCAGACAATCTGAGCACATGCTCACTGCTTGAGATATTCTCCTCCATCTTTTAGCTATAGAACTTGTTAAAGGTCTCATACCTTTCGACACGGGAATGAGTATAAAATATCAATTTCAACTCTTGGAACATCTTATATGCTCCCTGGCATTCAAAACATTTTTGAAGTCCCGGTTCTAAGCCGTCAAGCATGGTGCACTAAACTATTAAGTAGTCATCATACCGAGCTTTGTCAAACGTTCATAACGTCTGCATCTGCTCCTGCAATAGGTTTGTCACCTAGAGCTGCATCAAGGACATAATTCTTCTGTGCAGCAATGAGGACAATCCTTAGATCACGGATCCAATCCGCATCATTGTTACTAACATCTTTCAACACACTTTTCTCTAGGACCATATCAAAATAAACATATGAAAGCAACAACGCGAGCTATTGATCTACAACATAATTTGCAAAACTCTACCACGAATAAGTTCATGATAAATTTAAGTTCAATTAATCATATTACTTAAGAACTCCCACTTAGATAGACATCCCTCTAATCATCTAAGTGATCACGTGATCCAAATCAACTAAACTATAACCGATCATCACGTGAAGTGGAGTAGTTTTCAATGGTGAACATCACTATGTTGATCATATCTATTATATGATTCACGCTCGACCTTTCCGTCTCAGTGTTCCGAGGCCATATCTGCATATGCTAGGCTCGTCAAGTTTAACCCGAGTATTCTGCGTGTGCAAAACTGGCTTGCACCCGTTGTAGATGGACGTAGAGCTTATCACACCCGATCATCACATGGTGTCTCGGCACGACGAACTTTGGCAACGGTGCATACTCAGGGAGAACACTTTTACCTTGAAATTTAGTGATAGATCATCTTATAATGCTATCGTCAATCAAAGCAAAATAAGATGCATAAAGGATAAACATCACATGCAATCAATATAAGTGATATGATATGGCCTTCATCATCTTGTGCTTGTGATCTCCATCTCCGAAGCACCGTCATGATCACCATCGTTACCGGCGCGACACCTTGATCTCCATCATAGCATCGTTTTCGTTTCGCCAACTATTGCTTCTACGACTATCGCTATCGCTTAGTGATAAAGTAAAGCAATTACAGGGCGATTGCATTGCATACAATAAAGCGACAACCATATGGCTCCTGCCAGTTGCCGATAACTCGGTTACAAAACATGATCATCTCATACAATAAAATATAGCATCACGTCTTGACCATATCACACCACAACATGCCCTGCAAAAATAAGTTAGACGTCCTCTACTTTGTTGTTGCAAGTTTTATGTGGCTGCTACGGGCTGAGCAAGAACCATTCTTACCTACGCATCAAAACCACAACGATAGTTCGTCAAGTTAGTGTTGTTTAACCTTCTCAAGGACCGAGCGTAGCCACACTCGGTTCAACTAAAGTTGGAGAAACCGACACCCGCCAGCCACCTATGTGCAAAGCACGTCGGTAGAACCAGTCTCGTGTAAGCGTATGCGTAATGTCGGTCCGGTCCGCTTCATCCAACAATACCGCCGAACCAAAGTATGACATGCTGGTAAGCAGTATGACTTGTATTGCCCACAACTCACTTGTGTTCTACTTGTGCATATAACATCTATGCATAAAACCAGGCTCGGATACCACTATTGGGGAACGTAGTAATTTCAAAAAAAATCCTACGCACACGCAGGATCATGGTGATGCATATCAACGAGAGGGGAGAGTGTTATCCACGTAACCTCGTAGACCAAAAGCGGAAGCGTTAGCACAACATGGTTGATGTAGTCGTATGTCTTCACGATCCGACCGATCAAGTACCGAACGTATGACACCTCCGAGTTCAGCACACGTTCAGCTCGGGGACGTCCCACGAACTCTGATCCAGCAGAGCTTTGCGGGAGAGTTCCGTCAGCATGACGGCGTGATGACGGTGTTGATGATGCTACCGATGCAGGGCTTCGCCTAAGCATCGCTATGATATTACTGAGGTGGAATCTGGTGGAGGGGGGCACCGCACATGGCTAAGAGATCAAGAGACCAATTGTTGTGTCTAGAGGTGCCCCCTGAGGGAGTCCTGGATTAGGGGGTCCTCGGACAGCCGGTCTATATACTTTGGCCGAACTGTTGGACTATGAAGATACAAGATTGAAGACTTTGTCCCGTGTCTGGGTGGGACTCTCCTTTGCGTGGAAGGCAAGCTTGGCAATTCGGATATGTAGATCTCCTTCTCTGTAACCGACTCTGTGTAACCCTAGCCCCCTCCGGTGTCTATATAAACTAGAGGGTTTAGTCCATAGGATAAGAACAATCATAATCATAGGCTAGCTTCTTGGGTTTAGCCTCTACGATCTCGTGGTAGATCAACTCTTGTAATACTCATATCATCAAGATCAATCAAGCAGGAAGTAGGGTATTACCTCCATCGAGAGGGCCCGAACCTGGGTAAACATCGTGTCCCCCGCCTCCTATTACCAATAGCCTTAGACGCACAATTCGGGACCCCCTACCCGAGATCCGCCGGTTTTGACACCAACATTGGTGCTTTCATTGAGAGTTCCACTGTGCCATCACGATAAGGCTTGATGGCTCCTTCAATCATCTTCAACGATGCGGTCCAGGGTGAGGTTTTCCTCCCCGGACAGATCTTCGTATTCGGTGGCTTCGTACTGCGGGCCAACTCGCTTGGCCATCTGGAGCAGATCGATAGCTACACGCCTGGCCATCAGGTCGGGTTTGGAAGCTTGAACTATACTGCCGACATCGCCAGAGACTTGATCTTCGACGGACTCGAGCCCATGTCAGGAGCACCGAACAGTCACGACAAGCATGACTTAGATCTGCCGTCGGACGGTGTTCGGGAGATCGCACCTGTGGCTGCCCCGGCCCTTAATCTGGAGCAGATCGTGCCATCCAAGGACGGGTGGATGGACCCTGCCACGGAGGCTGCACACTCAGCGGTGATAGAGTCGATCATTGACTTCACCTCTTATGAGGCCGGTGTCATCGGACCCTTGGACTCGTCTCCGGCAACAGGCTCCGAACCGTGTGCGTCGGTACCTATCGAATCTGATTGGGCACTGGTCATGGAGTTTACCTCCGCGAATATCTTTTAGCACTCACCCTTGGGCGACATGCTAAATTCATTAAGGTCTCTCTCCTTGTTAGGAGACTCTTGGTCGAACTATGTCCGGCTAGAGTGGGAAGCGGACGACCAAGAAATTCACGGCAGCGGGAGGGGGGAGGGGGTAGGCCCCTGTATATAAAGGAGCAAGGGGGGAGGCCGGCCAGCCTTGGGGCGCACCAAGGAGGGGAGGAGTCATCCTTCTAGTAGGAGTAGGACTCCCCTCTTTCCTAGTCCAACTAGGAAAAAGAAGGGGGAAGGAAGGAGAGGGAAAGGAGAAGGAAAGGGGGGGCTGAAGGAAATATGCCCTAGAGGCAATAATAAAGTTATTATTTATTTCCTTATATCATGATAAATGTTTATTATTCATGCTAGAATTGTATTAACCGGAAACATAATACATGTGTGAATACATAGACAAACAGAGTGTCACTAGTATGCCTCTACTTGACTAGCTCGTTAATCAAAGATGGGTTATGTTTCCTAACCATGGACAAAGAGTTGTTATTTGATTAACGGGATCACATCATTAGGAGAATGATGTGATTGACTTGACCCATTCCGTTAGCTTAGCACTTGATCATTTAAGTATTTTGCTATTGCTTTCTTCATGACTTATACATGTTCCTATAACTATGAGATTATGCAACTCCTGTTTACCGGAGGAACACTTTGGGTGCTACCAAACGTCACAACATAACTGGGTGATTATAAAGGAGTACTACAGGTGTCTCCAAAGGTACATGTTGGGTTGGCGTATTTCGAGATTAGGTTTGTCACTCCGATTGTCGGAGAGGTATCTCTGGGCCCTCTCGGTAATACACATCACTTAAGCCTTGCAAGCATTACAACTAATGAGTTAGTTGTGAGATGATGTATTACGGAATGAGTAAAGAGACTTGCCGGTAACGAGATTAAACTAGGTATTGAGATACCGACGATCGAATCTCGGGCAAGTAACATACTGATGACAAAGGGAACAACATATGTTGTTATGCGGTCTGACCGATAAAGATCTTCGTAGAATATGTGGGAGCCAATATGAGCATCCAGGTTCCGCTATTGGTTATTGACCGGAAACGTGTTTCGGTCATGTCTACATTGTTCTCGAACCCGTAGGGTCCGCACGCTTAAGGTTTCGATGACAGTTATATTATGAGTTTACATGTTTTGATGTACCGAAGGAGTTCGGAGTCCCGGATGAGATCGGGGACATGACGAGGAGTCTCGAAATGGTCGAGACGTAAAGATTCATATATTGGATGATATGGTTAGGCCAAGGGGTCAAGCCCATGAGGCTTTAGGTCGGTGCAAAAGGAGTTTTGCGGAGGCCAGGGGGCCAAACGCCGGAGACCCTGGCATCTGGCCCTGGGCCAGACGCCGAGGCCCATGGCGTCTGGGCCAGACGCCAAGGATTGTGGCGTTTGGTCCTGGAGTCCGAGTGGGACTCTTGCCTTTCGGGCAAAACCGACTTTGAGGAGGCTTTTGCTCCAAGTTTCGACCCCGGGGATCAACATATAAATAGAGGGACAGGGCTAGCACCAAAGACACAACAATTGATCCCTTGGTTCTCTTAGGCGTGTGCGGTGCCCCCCTCCACCATAGTCCACCTCGATAATATCGTAGCGGTGCTTAGGCGAAGCCCTGCGACGGTAGAACATCAAGATCGTCACCATGCCGTCGTGCTGACGGAACTCTCCCTCGACACTCGGCTGGATCGGAGTTCGAGGGACGTCATCGAGCTGAACGTGTGCTAGAACCTGGAGGTGCCATAGTTTCGGTGCTTGATCAGTCGGGCCGTGAAGATGTACGACTACATCAACGCATTGTGCTAACGCTTCCGCTTACGGTCTACAAGGGTATGTAGATTACACTCTCCCCTCTCGTTGCTATGCATCACCATGATCTTGCGTGTGCGTAGGAAATTTTTTGAAATTACTATGTTCCCCAATAGTGGCATCCGAGCCTGGTTTTATGCGTAGATGTCATATGCACGAGTAGAACACAAGTGAGTTGTGGGCGATATAAGTCATACTGCTTACCAGCATGTCATACTTTGGTTCAGCGGCATTGTGAGATGAAGCGGCCCGGACCGACATTACGCGTACGCTTACGCGAGACTGGTTTCACCGTTACGAGCACTCGTGCTTAAAGGTGACTGGCGGGTGTCTGTCTCTCTCACTTTAGTTGAACCGAGTGTGGCTACGCCCGGTCCTTGCGAAGGTTAAAACAACACTAACTTGACGACCTATCGTTGTGGTTTTGATGCGTAGGTAAGAACGGTTCTTGCTAAGCCCGTAGCAGCCACGTAAAATTTGCAACAACAAAGTAGAGGACGTCTAACTTGTTTTTGCAGGGCATGTTGTGATGTGATATGGTCAAGACGTGATGCTATATTTTATTGTATGAGATGATCATGTTTTGTAACCGAAGTTATCGGCAACTGGCAGGAGCCATATGGTTGTCGCTTTATTGTATGAAATGCAAACGCCCTGTAATTGCTTTACTTTATCACTAAGCGGTAGCGATAGTCGTAGAAGCAATAGATGGCGTAACGACAATGATGCTACGATGGAGATCAAGGTGTCGCGCCGGTGATGATGGTGATCACGACGGTGCTTCGAAGATGGAGATCACAAGCACAAGATGATGATGGCCATATCATATCACTTATATTGATTGCATGTGATGTTTATCCTTTATGCATCTTATCTTGCTTTGATTGACGGTAGCATTTTAAGATGATCTCTCACTAATTATCAAGAAGTGTTCTCCCCTGAGTATGCACCGTTGCGAAAGTTCTTCGTGCTGAGACACCACGTGATGATCGGGTGTGATAGGCTCTACGTTCAAATACAACGGGTGCAAAACAGTTGCACACGCGGAATACTCGGGTTAAACTTGACGAGCCTAGCATATACAGATATGGCCTCGGAACACGGAGACCGAAAGGTCGAGCGTGAATCATATAGTAGATATGATCAACATAATGATGTTCACCATTGAAACTACTCCATCTCACGTGATGATCGGACATGGTTTAGTTGATTTGGATCACGTGATCACTTAGATGACTGGAGAGATGTCTGTCTAAGTGGGAGTTCTTAAGTAATATGATTAATTGAACTTTAAATTATCATGAACTTAGTCCTGGTAGTATTTTGCAAATTATGTTGTAGATCAATAGCTCGCGTTGTTGCTTTCATCTATTTATTTTGATATGTTCCTAGAGAAAATTGTGTTGAAAGATGTTAGTAGCAATGATGCGGATTGGATCCGTGATCTGAGGTTTATCCTCATTGCTGCACAGAAGAATTATGTCCTTAATGCACCGCTAGGTGACAGACCTATTGCAGGAGCAGATGCAGACGTTATGAACGTTTGGCTAGCTCAATATGATGACTACTTGATAGTTCAGTGCACCATGCTTAACGGCTTAGAATCGGGGCTTCAAAGATGTTTTGAACATCATGGACCATATGAGATGTTCCATGAGTTGAAGTTAATATTTCAAGCAAATACCCGAGTTGAGAGATATGAAGTCTCCAACAAGTTCTATAGCTAAAAGATGGAGGAGAATCGCTCAACTAGTGAGCATGTGCTCAGATTGTCTGGGTACTACAATCGCTTGAATCAAGTGGGAGTTAATCTTCCAGATAAGATAGTGATTGACAGAATTCTCTAGTCACCATCACCAAGTTAGTAGAACTTCGTGATGAACTATAGTATGCAAGGGATGACGAAAACGATTCCCAAGCTCTTCGTGATGCTGAAATCGATGAAGGTAGAAATCAAGAAAAGCATCAAGTGTTGATGGTTGACAAGACCACTAGTTTCAAGAAAAGGGCAAAGGGAAGAAGTGGAACTTCAAGAAGAACGGCAAGCAAGTTGCTTCTCAAGTGAAGAAGCCCAAGTCTGGTCCTAAGCCTGAGACTAAGTGCTTCTACTGCAAAAGGACTAGTCACTGGAAGTGGAACTGCCCCAAGTATTTGGCGGATAAGAAGGATGGCAAAAGTGAACAAAGGTATATTGGATATACATGTTATTGATGTGTACTTTACTAGTGTTTATAGCAACCCCTCGGCATTTTGATACTGGTCCAATTGCTAAGAGTAGTAACTCGAAACGGGAGTTGCAGAATAAACAGAAAATAGTAAAAAGGCGAGGTGACGATGTGTGTTGGAGGTAGTTCCAAGATTGATATGATCATCATCGCACACTCCCTATACTTTCGGGATTAGTGTTGAAACTAAATAAGTGTTATTTGGTGTTTGCGTTGAGCATGAATATGATTTGATCATGTTTACTGCAGTACGGTTATTCATTTAAGTAAGAGAATAAATTGTTGTTCTGTTTACATGAATAAAACCTTATATGGTTACACACCCAATGAAAATGGTTTGTTGGATCTCGATCGTAGTGATACACATATTCATAATATTGAAACCAAAAGATGCAAAGTTAATAATGATAGTGCAACTTATTTGTGGCACTGCAGTTTAGGTCATATTGGTGTAAAGCGCATGAAGAAACTCCATGCTGATGGGATTTTGGAATCACTTGATTATGAATCACTTGATGCTTGCGAACCATGCCTTATGGGCAAGATGACTAAAGACTCCGTTCTCCGGAACAATAGAGCGAGCAACTGACTTATTGGAAATAATACATACTGATGTATGCGATCCGATGAGTGTTGAGGCTCGCGGCAAGTATCATTATTTTCTGATCTTCACAGATGATTTGAGCAGATATGGGTATATCTACTTAATGAAACATAAGTCTGAAACGTTTGAAAAGTTCAAAGAATTTAAGAGTGAAGTTGAAAATCATCGTAACAAGAAAACAAAATTTCTATGATCTGATCGTGGAGGAGAATATTTGAGTTACGACTTTGGTCTACATTTGAAACAATGCGGAATAGTTTCGCAACTCACGCCACCCGGAACACCACAGCGTAATGGTGTGTCCGAACGTCATAACCGTACTTTATTGGATATTGTACAATCTATGATGTTTCTTACCGATTTACCACTATCGTTTTGGGGTCATGCATTAAAGACAGCTGCATTCACGTTAAAAAGGGGCACCACCTAAGTCCGTTGAGACGACACAATATGAACTGTGGTTTGGCAAGAAACCAAAGTTGTTGTTTCTTAAAGTTTGGAGTTGCGATGCTTATGTGAAAAAGTTTCATCCTGATAAGCTCAAACCCAAATCGGAGAAATGTGTCTTCATAGGATACCCAAAGGAGAAAGTTGGGTACACCTTCTATCACAGATTCGAAGGCAAGACATTCGTTGCTAAGACTGGATCCTTTCTAGAGAAAGGAGTTTCTCTCGAAAGAAGTGAGTGGGAGGAAAGTAGAACTTGATAAGGTAATTGTACCTTCTCCCTTATTGGAAAGTAGTTCATCACAGAAATCTGTTCCTGTGACTACTACACCAATTAGTGAGGAAGCTAATGATGATGATCATGTAACTTCAGATCAAGTTACTACCGAATCTCGTAGGTAAACCAGAGTAAGATCCGCACCAGAGTGGTACGGCAATCCTGTTCTGGAAGTCATGCTACTAGATCATGATGAACCTACGAACTATGAAGAAGCGATGGTGAGCCCAGTTTCCGCAAAATGGCTTGAGGCCATGAAATCTGAGATGGGATCCATGTATGAGAACAAAGTATGGACTTTGGTTGACTTGCCCGATGATCAGCAAGCCATTGAGATTAAATGGATTTTTAAGAGGAAGACAGACGCTGATCATAGTGTTACTATGTACAAAGCTAGACTTGTCGAAAAAGGTTTTTGACAAAGTTCAAGGTGTTGACTACGATGAGATTTTCTCACTCGTATCGATGCTTAAAGTCTGTTCGAATCATGTTAGCAATTGCCGCATTTTATGAAATCTGGCAAATGGATAACAAAACTGCAATCCTTAATGGATTTATTAAAAAGAGTTGTATATGATGCAGCCAGAAGGTTTTGTCAATCCTAAAGGTGTTAACAAAATGTACAAGCTCCAGCGATCCATCTATGGACTGGTGCAAGCATCTCGGAGTTGGAATATATGCTTTGATGAGTTGATCAAAGCATATAGTTTTATACAGACTTGCGGTGAAGCCTGTATTTACAAGAAAGTGAGTGGGAGCACTACAGCATTTCTGATAAGTATATGTGAATGACATATTGTTGATCGGAAATAATGTAGAATTATTCTGCAAAGCATAAAGGAGTGTTTGAAAGGAGTTTTTTCAAAGAAAGACCTCGGAGAAGCTGCTTACATATTGAGCATCAAGATCTATAGAGATAGATCAAGATGCTTGATAAGTTTTTCAATAAGTACATACCTTGACAAGATTTTGAAGTAGCTCAAAATGGAACAGTCAAAGAAAGAGTTCTTGCCTGTGTTACAAGGTGTGAAATTGAGTAAGACTCAAAACTCGACCACGGCAGAAGATAGAAAGAGAATGAAAGTCATTCCCTATGCCTCAGCCATAGGTTCTATAAAGTATGCCATGCTGTGTACCAGATCTATTGTATACCCTACACTGTGTTAAGCAAGGGAGTACAATAGTGATCTAAGAGTAGATCACTGGACAACGGTCAAAATTATCCTTAGTGGAATAAGGAAATATTTCTCGATTATGGAGGTGAAAAAAAAAGGTTCGTCGTAAAAGGTTACGTCGATGCAAGTTTTGACACAGATCTAGATGACTCTAAGTCTCGATCTAGATACATATTGAAAGTAGGAGCAATTAGCTATAGTAGCTCCGTGCAGAGCATTGTTGACATAGAGATTTGCAAAATACATATGGATCTGAATGTGGCAGACTCGTTGACTAAACTTCTCTCACAAGAAAAACATGATCACACCTTAGTACTCTTTGGGTGTTAATCACATAGCGATGTGAACTAGATTATTGACTCTAGTAAACCCTTTGGGTGTTGGTCACATGACGATGTGAACAATGGGTGTTAATCACATGGTGATGTGAACTATTGATGTTAAATCACATGGCGATGTGATCTAGATTATTGACTCTAGTGCAAGTGGGAGACTGAAGGAAATATGCCCTAGAGGCAATAATAAAGTTATTATTTATTTCCTTATATCATGATAAATGTTTATTATTCATGCTAGAATTGTATTAACCGGAAACATAATACATGTGTGAATACATAGACAAACAAAGTGTCACTAGTATGCCTCTACTTGACTAGCTCGTTAATCAAAGATGGTTATGTTTCCTAACCATGGACAAAGAGTTGTTATTTGATTAACGGGATCACATCATTAGGAGAATGATGTGATTG
This sequence comes from Triticum dicoccoides, assembly GCF_002162155.2. Lineage (NCBI taxonomy): Eukaryota > Viridiplantae > Streptophyta > Magnoliopsida > Poales > Poaceae > Triticum > Triticum dicoccoides. The sequence goes on from NC_041385.1 coordinate 602,122,940, forward strand.
ACTTGACCCATTCTGTTAGCTTAGCACTTGATCGTTTAAGTATTTTGCTATTGCTTTCTTCATGACTTATACATGTTCCTGTAACTATGAGATTATGCAACTCCCGTTTACCGGAGGAACACTTTGGGTGCTACCAAACGTCACAACGTAACTGGGTGATTATAAAGGAGTACTACAGGTGTCTCCAAAGGTACATGTTGGGTTGGCGTATTTCGAGATTAGGTTTTGTCACTCCGATTGTCGGAGAGGTATCTCTGGGCCCTCTCGGTAATACACATCACTTAAGCCTTGCAAGCATTACAACTAATGAGTTAGTTGTGAGATGATGTATTACGGAACGAGTAAAGAGACTTGCCGGTAACGAGATTAAACTAGGTATTGAGATACCGACGATCGAATCTCGGGCAAGTAACATACCGATGACAAAGGGAACAACGTATGTTGTTATGCGGTCTGACCGATAAAGATCTTCGTAGAATATGTGGGAGCCAATATGAGCATCCAGGTTCCGCTATTGGTTATTGACCGGAAACGTGTTTCGGTCATGTCTACATTGTTCTCGAACCCGTAGGGTCCGCACGCTTAAGGTTTCGATGACAATTATATTATGAGTTTACATGTTTTGATGTACCTAAGGAGTTCGGAGTCCCGGATGAGATCGGGGACATGACGAGGAGTCTCGAAATGGTCGAGGCGTAAAGATTCATATATTGGATGATATGGTTAGGCCAAGGGGTCAAGCCCATGAGGCTTTAGGTCGGTGCAAAAGGAGTTTTGCGGAGGCCAGGGGGCCAAACGCCAGAGACCCTAGCGTCTGGCCCTGGGCCAGACACCGAGGCCCATGGCGTCTGGGCCAGACGCCAAGGATTGTGGCGTTTGGTCCTGGAGTCCGAGTGGGACTCTTGCCTTTCGGGCAAAACCGACTTTGAGGAGGCTTTTGCTCCAAGTTTCGACCCCGGGGCTCAACATATAAATAGAGGGGCAGGGCTAGCACCAAAGACACAACAATTGATCCCTTGGATATCTTAGCCGTGTGCGGTGCCCCCCTCCACCATAGTCCACCTCGATAATATCGTAGCGGTGCTTAGGCGAAGCCCTGCGACAGTAGAACATCAAGATCGTCACCACGCCGTCGTGCTGACGGAACTCTCCCTCGACACTCAGCTGGATCGGAGTTCGAGGGACGTCATCGAGCTGAACGTGTGCTAGAACTCGGAGGTGCCGTAGTTTCGGTGCTTGATCGGTCGGGCCGTGAAGACGTACGACTACATCAACCACGTTGTGCTAACGCTTCCGCTTACGGTCTACAAGGGTATGTAGATTACACTCTCCCCTCTCGTTGCTATGCATCACCATGATCTTGCGTGTGCGTAGGAAATTTTTTGAAATTACTACGTTCCCCAACAGGGGCACCCCCCTCCCTAGTCCAATTCGGACCCCCTATAGGGAGGGGGCGTAGCTGCCCCTTGTGGGCTGCCTTCCCTCTTCCCTATGGCCCATGTAGGCCCAATAGTCCCCCTGGGGTTTCCGATAACCCCCCGGCACTCCGATAAATACCCGAATCACTCGGAAGCTTTCCGATGTCCGAATATAGTCGTCCAATATATCGATCTTTATGTCTCGACCATTTTGAGACTCCTCGCCATGTCCCCGATCTCAGCCGGGACTCTAAACTACCTTCAGTACATCAAAACACATAAACTCATAATATAAATCGTCACCGAACGTTAAGCGTGCAGACCCTACTGGTTCGAGAACTATGTAGACATGACCGAGACACATCTCTGGTCAATAAGCAATAGCGGAACCTGGATGCTCATATTGGCTCCCACATATTCTACGAAGATCTTTATCGGTCAAACCGCATAACAACATACGTTGTTCCCTTTGTCATCGGTATGTTGCTTACCCGAGATTCGATCATCGGTATCTCAATACCTAGTTCAATATCGTTATCGGCAAGTCTCTTTACTCATTATGTAATGCATCACCCCGCAACTAACTCATTAGTCACATTGCTTGCAAGGCTTATAGCGATGTGCGTTACCGAGAAGGCCCAGAGATACCTCTCCGACAATCGGAGTGACAAATCCTAATCTCGAAATACGCCAACTCAACAAGTACCTTCGGAGACACCTGTAGAGCACCTTTATAATCACCCAGTTACATTGTGACATTTGGTAGCACACAAAGTGTTCCTCCGGTAAACGGGAGTTGCATAATCTCATAGTCATAGGAACATGTATAAGTCATGAAGAAAGCAATAGCAACATACTAAACGATCAAGTGCTAAGCTAACGAATGGGTCAAGTCAATCACATCATTCTCCTAATGATGTGATCCCGTTAATCAAATGACAACTCATGTCTATGGTTAGGAAACTTAACCATCTTTGATTAACGAGCTAGTCAAGTAGAGGCATACTATTGACACTATGTTTGTCTATGTATTCACACATGTATTATGTTTCCGGTTAATACAATTCTAGCATGAATAATAAACATTTATCATGAAATAAGGAAATAAATAATAACTTTATTTTTGCCTCTAGGGCATATTACCTTCGCTTTCCTCCCACTCACTTCTTTCGAGAGAAACTACTTCTCTAGAAAGGATCCATTCTTAGCAATGAATGTCTTGTCATCAGATCTGTGATAGAAGGTGTACCCAACAGCCTCCTTTGGGTATCCTATGAAGACACATTTCTCCGATTTGGGTTCAAGCTTATCAGTTTGAAGCTTTTTCACATAAGCATCGCAACCCCAAACTTTAAGAAACAACAACTTTGGTTTCTTGCCAAACCATAATTCATATGGCGTCGTCTCAACGGATTTAGATGGTGCCCTATTTAACGTGAATGCAACTGTCTCTAAAGCATAACCCCAAAACGATAGCGGTAAATCAGTAAGAGACATCATAGATCGCACCATATCTAATAAAGTGCGGTTATGATGTTCGGACACACCATTATGATGTGGTGTTCCGGGTGGCGTGGGTTGCAAAACTATTCTGCATTGTTTCAAATGAAGACCAAACTCGTAACTCAAATATTCTCCTCCACGATCAGATCGTAGAAACTTTATTTTCTTGTTACGATGAGTTTCCACTTCACTCTGAAATTCTTTGAACTTTTCAAATGTTTCAGACTTATGTTTCATTAAGTAGATATACCCATATCTGCTTAAATCATCTGTGAAGGTGAGAAAATAACGATATCCGCCGCGAGCCTCAATATTCATCGGACCAGATACATCAGTATGTATGATTTCCAACCAACATGTTGCTCGCTCCATTGTTCCGGAGAACGGCGTTTTAGTCATCTTGCCCATGAGTCATGGTTCGCAAGTACCAAGTGATTCATAATCAAGTGATTCCAAAAGTCCATCAGTACGGAGTTTTTTCATGCGCTTTACACCAATATGACCTAAACGGCAGTGCCACAAATAAGTTGCACTATCATTATCAACTCTGCATCTTTTTGGCTTCAACATTATGAATATGTGTATCACTACAATCGAGATTCAACAAAAATAGACCACTCTTCAAGGGTGCATGACCATAAAAGATTTTACTCATATAAATAGAACAACCATTATTCTCAGATTTAAATGAACAACCGTCTCGCATCAAACGAGATCCAGATATAATGTTCATGCTTAATGCTGGCACCAAATAACACTTATTCAGGTCTAAAACTAATCCTGAAGGTAGATGTAGAGGTAGCGTGCCAACCGCGATCACATTGACTTTGGAACCATTTCCCATGTGCATCGTCACCTCGTCCTTAGCCAATCTTTGCTTAATCCGTAGTCCCTGTTTCGAGTTGCAAATATTAGCAACAGAAGTAGTATCAAATACCCAGGTGCTACTGCGAGCTTTAGTAAGGTACACATCAATAACATGTATATCACATATAACTTTGTTCACCTTGCCATCCTTCTTATCCGCCAAACACTTGGGGCAGTTCCGCTTCCAGTGGCTAGTCCCTTTGTAGTAGAAGCACTCAGTCTCAGGCTTAGGTCCAGACTTGGGTTTCTTCTCCTGAGCAGCAACTTGTTTGTCGTTCTTCTTGAAGTTCCCCTTCTTCTTCCCTTTACCCTTTCTCTTGAAACAGGTGGTCTTGTTGACCATCAACACTTGATGCTCCTTCTTGATTTCTACCTCTGCAGCCTTTAGCATCACGAAGAGCTCGGGAATTGTCTTTTCCATCCCTTGCATATTATAGTTCATCACGAAGCTCTTGTAGCTTGGTGGCAGTGATTGAAGAATTCTGTCAATGACACTATCATCAGGAAGATTAACTCCCCGTTGAATCAAGTGATTATTATACCCAGACATTTTGAGTATATGTTCACTGACAGAACTATTCTCCTCCATCTTGCAGCTATAGAACTTATTGGAGACTTCATATCTCTCAATCCGGGCATTTGCTTGAAATATTAACTTCAACTCCTGAAACATCTCATATGCTCCATGACGTTCAAAACGTTGTTGAAGTCCCGGTTCTAAGCCATAAAGCATGGCACACTGAACTATCGAGTAGTCATCAGCTTTGCTCTACCAGGCGTTCACAACGTCCGGTGTTGCTCCTGCAGCGGGTCTTGCACCTAGAGGTGCTTCTAGGACGTAATTCTTCTGTGCAACAATGAGGATAATCCTCAAGTTACGGACCCAGTCCGTGTAATTGCTACCATCATCTTTCAACTTAGTTTTCTCAAGGAACGCATTAAAATTCAACGGAACAAAAGCACGGGCCATCTATCTACAACAACATAGACAAGCAAAATACTATCAGGTACTAAGTTCATGATAAATTAAAGTTCAATTAATCAAATTACTTAAGAACTCCCACTTAGATAGACATCCCTCTAATCATATAAGTGATCACGTGACCCAAATCAACTAAACCATGTCCGATCATCACGTGAAAATGGAGTAGTTTTCAATGGTGAACATCACTATGTTGATCATATCTACTATATGATTCACGCTCGACCTTTCGGTCTCAGTGTTTCGAGGCCATATCTGCATATGCTAGGCTCTTCAAGTTTAACCCGAGTATTTATGCGTGTGCAAAACTGGCTTGCACCCGTTGTATGTGAACGTAGAGCTTATCACACCCGATCATCACGTGGTGCCTCGGAACAACGAACTTTGGCAACCGTGCATACTCAGGGAGAACACTTATACCTTGAAATTTAGTGAGAGATCATCTTATAATGCTACTGTCAATCAAAGCAAAATAAGGTGCATAAAAGATAAACATCACATGCAATCAATATAAGTGATATGATATGGCCATCATCATCTTGTGCCTTTGATCTCCATCTCCAAAGCACCTCATGATCACCATTGTCACCGGTGCGACACCTTGACCTCCATCGTAGCATTATTGTCGTCTCGCCAACTATTGCTTCTACGACTATCGCTACCACTTAGTGATAAAGTAAAGCAATTACATGGCGATTGCATTTCATACAATAAAGCGACAACCATATGGCTCCTGCCAGTTACCGATAACTCTATTACAAAACATGATCATCTCATACAATAAAATATAGCATCATGTCTTGACCATATCACATCACAACATGCCCTGCAAAAACAAGTTAGACGTCCTCTACTTTGTTGTTGCAAGTTTTACGTGGCTGCTACGGGCTAAGCAAGAACCGTTCTTACCTATGCATCAAAAACCACAACAATATTTCGTCAAGTATGTGTTGTCTTAACCTTCACAAGGACCAGACGTAGCCACACTCGATACAACTAAAGTTGGAGAAACTGACACCCGCCAGCCACCTATGTGCGAAGCACGTCGGTAGAACCAGCCTCGCGTAAGCGTACGCGTAATGTCGGTCCGGGCCGCTTCATCCAACAATACCGCTGAATCAAAGTATGACATGTTGGTAAGCAGTATTACTAGTATCGCCCACAACTCACTTGTGTTCTACTCGTGCATATAACATCTACGCATAAACCTGGCTCTGATACCACTGCTGGGAAACATAGTAATTTCAAAAAAAATCCTACGCACACACAAGATCATGGTGATGCATAGCAACAAGAGCGGAGAGTGTCGTCCACGTACCCTCGTAGCCGTAAGCGAAAGCGTTATGACAACGTGGTTGATGTAGTCGTACGTCTTCACGATCGACCGATCCTAGTACCGAACGTACGGCACCTCCGCGATCTGCACACGTTCAGCTCAGTGATGTCTCACGAACTCACGATCCAGTAGAGCTTCGAGGGAGAGTTCCGCCAGCACGACGGCGTGATGACGGTGTTGATGAAGCTACCGATGCAGGGCTTCGCCTAAGCACCGCTACGATATGACCGAGGTGGATTATGGTGGAGGGGGCACCGCACACGGCTAAAGATCAATGATCAACTTGTGTATCTATGGGGTGCCCCCCTCCTCCGTATATAAAGGAGTGGAGGAGGGGGAGGGGCTGGCCCTCCTAGGCGCGCCCCAAGGGGAGTCCTACTCCCACCGGGAGTAGGACTCCAACCCTTCCAAGAGTAGGAGTAGGAGAGAGGGAAGGAGGAGAGAGGGGGAAGGAAAGGGGGGGGCGCCCCCCTCCTTGTCCAATTCGGATGAGAGGGGAGGGGGCGTGCAGCCTACCCTGTCTGCCCCTCCTCTTCTCCACTAAGGCCCAATAGGCCCATTACACTCCCCGGGGGGTTCCGGTAAACCCCCGGTACTCCGGTATTTGTCCGAACTTGCCCGGAACCCTTCCGAAGTCCAAACATAGTCATCCAATATATCGATCTTTATGTCTCGACCATTTCGAGACTCCTCGTTATGTCCGTGATCATATTCGGGACTCCGAACTACCTTCGGTACATCAAAACACATAAACTCATATTACCGGTCGTCACCGAACGTTAAGCGTGCGGACCCTATGGGTTCGAGAACTATGTAGACATGACCGAGACACGTCTCCGGTCAATAACCAATAGCGGAACCTGGATGTTCATATTGGCTCCTACATATTCTACGAAGATCTTTATCGGTCAAACCGCATAACAATATACGTTGTTCCCTTTGTCACCGGTATGTTACTTGCCCGAGATTGGATCGTCGGTATCTCAATACCTAGCTCAATCTCGTTACCGGCAAATCTCTTTACTCGTTCCATAATGCATCATCCCGCAACTAACTCATTAGTCACATTGCTTGCAAGGCTTATAGTGATGTGGATTACCGAGAGGCCCCAGAGATACCTCTCCGACAATCGAAGTGACAAATCCTAATCTCGATCTATGCCAACTCAACAAGTACCATCGGAAACACCTGTAGAGCATCTTTATAATCACCCAGTTACGTTGTGATGTTTGGTAGCACACAAAGTGTTCCTCCGGTAATCGGGAGTTGCATAATCTCATAGTCATAGGAACATGTATAAGTCATGAAGAAAGCAATAGCAGTAAACTAAAATGATCAAGTGCTAAGCTAACGGAATGGGTCAAGTCAATCACATCATTCTCCCAATGATGTGATCCCGTTTATCAAATGACAACTCATGTCTATGGTTAGGAAACGTTAACAATCTTTGATTAACGAGCTAGTCAAGTAGAGGCATACTAGTGACACTATTTTGTCTATGTATTCACACATGTATTATGTTTCTGATTAATACAATTCTAGCATGAATAATAAACATTTATCATGAAATAAGGAAATATAATAACTTTATTATTGTCTCTAGGGCATATTTCCTTCAGGTCCAAGGTAGACACAATAGCCCGAAGTGGAGCGATGAGTGTCAAGGCAGCCCGCCCAATCTGCATCGGAGTAGGCGGTGAGGGCGGTGTCGGCGGAGGTGTGAAGCGTGACGCCAAGATCGATAGTGCCACAAATATAGCGGAGAATCTGCTTGACGACAGCCCAGTGACGTCTCGAGGAGCATGCATATGAAGACACACCTGCTGCACGACATACCAGTTGAGTCAGAGTGAGGTACTGGAGAGTACCAACGATAGACCGATAGAAAGCAGCATCTCAAGCAGGAGAACCATCCATGGCACAAAGCTTGGCCTTCGTATCAACAGGCGTAGCGGCGGGCTTGCAGTTAAACATGCCGGCGCGCTCCAAGAGCTCGTGAGTGTACTTCCGCTGATGAAGAAAGAAGCCATTCGGACGGTGCACCACCTCGACACCGAGGAAGTAGTGCAAAGGACCCAAGTCCTTGATGGCGAACTCAAGGCGAAGACGAGTCGTGAGCTGACTGGGGAGACCAACCGTACATGCCGTCAGGATGATGTCATCGACATAGAGCAGCAAGTAGGCCGTGTCAGAGCCCTAATGATAGACGAAGAGCGAGGCGTCCGAGCGGATAGAGCGGAACCCAAGCTGATGGAGAAACGTCGCGATGCGCTGGTACCAAGCGCGCGGAGCCTGCTTGAGTCCGTCCAAGACCCAACAGTCTATTGGTTGCATTGGCTAGAGCATGCACTTCTACAGGTATCGGAGCCAAGAGGTCTTGAATTCAAGACCCGGCTGGCGCAATTAAGATCGATATTTTGGTTGCATTGGCTAGAGCACTTCTACATTCTTGTTTCAGCTTTTTTTTTTCTCCTCATCTTTTCCCATGGTGCTCTGTGTATCGCTGCAAAGGCTGAAAGGGTGTATCCATAGTATCGTGTGCACGTACCACGCCCTAGCGGCGTGTTAATACCAAGAGCAACACAAAAATTACAGTACAAACTTTTACCAATGAGTGATCTTGTTCGCCAAAAAAAAAACGGTGATGCAGTCGACTGTTGGACTCACCCTATGCTCATTTTTCAAACCAATAATAGAGGTGGAGTCGAGCGAAATGTGGGCCTCTGCCTAGCTATGCAGCTAACATTTGGCCGCGAAAAAGGAGGTACTACAAGACTAAAAATGCATCGCTTCTGGAAGATATCAAGAGGGGTCGGACAGTCTCCATGCTGGATAATGTAGGGCCTGGGGGCCTTATTTTGGAGCTCCGGAAACTTAGAACTGGAACTGCATCTCCTTTGTGTATCCGAGCTCCTCAAGGTGTGCAGCCATCGCCTTGTTCATCGGAGGAGGGCCGCATCTCAAGATCTGGAATATAGCAAAGAAAACTGGATTATCTCGGGGACACAGTACATATCGGAGTTTCCATGAAAACGACCACTTGCCACTTGCTTGTAAACAAAGTTCCAAGGGATGAAGACTTGAGTTTTACCTGGATATCCTCAGCAGGTGCTGGACAGTGAGTCTTAATCATGTCCTGGGACACAAAGCCAACACCACCATTCCAGACTTCAGGAGGCTGCAAACGCAAACGACAGTATGAGATTCTGTTGCAAATGCCTTCATAGTGCAATGGAAGTCGTGACTCTGGATGTAACTCTGTACCATACAACTGGGGGTAATGAGAGCGCACAGTTGTTTAGCAGATAAAAGACAAATTCACAATGCGGATTTATTTCAGAACATGGTATTCATTCAACCAAAATATATTTAGCACATACTATCTTCAATCATTTTAAGTAGTCCAACACTATTCAAAACCTATCTGTGTGACCGGTATTATGCATACAGCTCTGTCCTGCAATTATCTAGCAGCACTACGTTACCATGTGTTCAACGATCAACAGCCTGTCCGATGTTACTGCCGTGAGAGTCATAGCAGAAATTCTGCACCTACTTATACTAGTTCCCAATGAATGGAGAAGTCCTGATTCCATTGTTTCCAAACAGAATTACTCGCGTGCTTCCGCATTATAAATGCAGTGTACTGATTTGAATAATATTTGATATGCACAACTAGTTAAAAGATGAGAAGAACATAGGGTGCACCTGATTCAACACGTAGAAGATCTTGAAGCGGTCAGGATATTCTTCGGCCAGGCTGTCCAGCTCTTCCTGCACAGATTAAACAGACCTATGAAGTCAGTACCAAGCAAAATAGCACAGTACTAGTGAAGCGCATCCATCATACAAGGACATCCCTTAGCTCAAGCCCATGCTGCTTTCATGATTTGAGTAACTTTGTAATTCATGTATTCAGTTATAGATGGTTTAATATTTACAATAAAAAAGAAAGCAAGGGAAGTTATATGTAAGTTTCAGTTACAAATTACTCTGTGTGGCTAGTTCCCTTTTACTGCGGTACAAGTTGTGCACAAGTTCTGAATCACCTTAGACATTCTAGATATTTTACACTAAAATATCCTAGAGGGAATAAGAGGAAACAATATTTGGCATCTACTCCCTCCGTTCCGAATTACTTGTCTTGGATTTGTCTAGATACGGATGTATCTACCACTAAAATGAGTCTAGATAAATCTGTATCTAGACAAATCCAAGACAAGTAATTCGGAACGGAGGGAGTAAGTGTTATATCATCAACAACTATACGGAATAGATACATCGCTGATAACAACCTTATAAAGTTCTACTAAATGTGTCAAATATGCTCACAGTAACTCTGGTCTAATGGGTTAACATCATATGGTTTCTGTATCAGAGACTGCACGAAAACCAAAAAAGAGTTTCTACAGAAAAAAGGATGGCGATTCCACCTTCAGAAGAATGTCTTCAGGTGTGACATTTGCATAGACTAGATGAACCTTCGTTTTGTCATTAGGGTTCTCGAGAATTGCCCTTGCAACCTGTGAGAACAGAAAAAAGATTGTTAGTGGAAACCAAACAAACAGGTCTGTAGCATCATTGACTGCAATATAGAACTTTGTTTGAACTTTTTTTTTTACTTGGAACATCGGAGTGATGCCAGATCCACCAGCCAGCATTCCGAAAGCTCTCACTTGTCCTACTTGGTACTTGAAACGACCCTAGATCAGAGAACAAATCATGTTAAACTTATAATTAGATGGCAAATAAGCATGACATTGGGAATGTGGACTATAAATAACAACACCTGTGCAGCTATTTCTTATGAAACTAACACAGGTTGCTCATGATAAAAAAGAGTGTTACCTTAGGTCCCTTTACAGACATATAATCACCAACTTTCATTTCACGGAAGTGATGCGACATTCTTCCTTGAGGGTACATCTGAATTATGGGGAAAGGGAAATATTAAAAAAAGAAAAGGTGAAGAAACTACAGCTGAACACACAATCATGTGGAGCAAAAAGATAAGATTGTTAACCAATATTATTGTAGTATAAAGAAATGAACACATACCTTTATAACAAGCTGAAAATTTCCAAGATCAGAATCCAATGTAGTAGGTGTGTAAGGCTTGATTACTTCTTCACCGGTAGCATCTTGACCTCTGAATAAAAGGAGGGAACATTAACATGATTAAAGTTTGAAAGAAGTATACATTATAAAAGCAAACTTCAGAACTTAGAAGCAGCACATAATTCAAACCTGCAACTGATATGTTGACCAATTGGAAGGCCTAACACAGAGGTAGGGGTTGGAAGAGCAAATCGGAATTTGGCAACATTATGGCTTATTTGTGTCTTTTCCACAAGTTTAAACTTCCTGAAGTTCTCAGGATCCAAGCAGCCTGATGACAGCAAAAAGAGCACCAAGAATGACATTAAGGTCCAGCAGAAAGAATGCTCGAGCAATTTTTTTATTTGGTTGATGAAACAAAGAATGGAAGAAGTAATGAATGCTAGAATGAGGTGTGAAATTCCACAAGCAATTACTTAAAAATTCTACAGAACCACGCAGCAAACCAAACAATTTTTAATTTTTTTTGCAGAATAACAGGTGCACAGTTATTAAACTCACATCGGTAACCCATCCAAATCCATAATCTCACAACAAGCGTAATAGATGTTAGCCAGTATGCAACGCTTCTTTTCAAGTACTACTCATGATAACATGGCAAGACTAAATCAAGCAAGACAAATGGGGAAAATCTGCCCGCGGCACAGCTCTGCTTAGGCGGTTAGGCCCTCCTGAAATGGAGCCAGCAGTAAAAATAACCGCGGCTCATATCTTCTAGTCGTTCAACAGACCTGTCTAGACACGAACAATACTTGGCTGGTTCAGTTCAGTTAGGAAAACAAACACTTCACTGGTTTATCATCTCCATATAGCGAGCGGCATCGACACAGTAAACGGCCACTGCCCAGACCAAGCCCAGCAGGAAGCAGGAAGCAGGTAGTGTCTGTCACCACGAAAAGCACCCGCTCACAAACCAATTCAGCAATTTTCACAGTACAATGGTCGAATTCGCGGCTCCACGGCCTCTCATCGGAAACTAACTGAAAGCTGTTGGGACTCCGGCCCACCAGGGCACCAGATCGCATGCGAAATCACAGGCATCTCATGTACGCATGCGCCTATCTTCCGAAATATGCACAGCACAGCCATACGCTCACGCATACATACCCTTGGGCCTCTTGGATCGGCGGAGGAGGAGTGCGGCGCCCACGGCGACGGCGACGACCGCGACGGCGACGGCCACCATGGTCTCGACGCTCCGCCCCTGCAGGAAATCCATGGCCCCCTTCCTCCCGCGCGGCTGTCTGTCTGTCTGTCTCCCTCGCGACGCTCGGGGCGGGGGTTGGTTGGTTGGGTGCCTCGGGCTGCGGTGTTTGGTGCGAGATTTAGCTGGGTTTGGAATTAGAAGACGGGGCGGGCGCGGGGTTAGCTGCGGGAGCGGGGGTAGGTGGGGTGCGGTGGTGGTGACTGGTAAGACGGAAACCGCCGGTGGTGACTGGTGAGACCTGTGGGCGCGGCGCGGTGCGGTGGCGGAGATCGCGAGGTCGTATTCGCCCTTTTGCCCTCGCCACAGTTCAAAACACAGAGTCTGAATTTCAGGTGTGCAAAAGCACCTTCAGAAACTGTGAATACACTGCAAAAGTACCTTCAGAGACGCAAACAGAGCCTGAATTTCAGGTGTGTCTCGGTGAGCACACTGCAAAAGTAGCTTCAGAAATGCTAGTGGTACCAAACTGTGATGACACGGCACATTGCAGTCTAGTCTGAACAAAAGGCGATTTCCTGCGTGTCATTCGAGAATCACGAACTGAAGCTAAGCATGTGGATGAACTCATTTTGCTGGTAATGCATGTTTAGTGCATCGCCACAGCGGGGGTTGGGAGAGTAATTTCGTGCTCGCATCAATCGCTGTCTGGGTATGGGACGCTGGGCCCAGCTCTGTGATCGACCGGAATGGCTCCCTCATCCCAACGTGGATTGATTGGTAGTAGATCGATAGATAGATGCTCTGGTCTGGTCAGTTTTTCAATTGGCATCGGCGGGCTTGGTCACTTGTTTAGACCGCTTTCTACCACCACGCCACTTGTGCGTCTCCATTGCCAGCGGTCGGACCGGTCCACCGGCTCGGCTGATTGGTGCATGATTAGTAGACTTGGTCATGTATGGACTATGGAGGCGGAGCAGCAGCCGCACACTTGACACTTTCCACCAGCTTGAAAGGGAGAAACTCATTCATGTTGATACCTCCACTTGGCCACTGAGGCATTCTATCTTAGATTGGTGGCTTGGGATGACCGATGATTCCCTTCCCAACCGGAAGGGCATGGCCTTGCTCACCATGCTCACCACGTGGATGATATGGAATGAGACAAACGCTCGCGTCTTCCGTGCAAGGACACTTCGCTTATGGTTATTGCTGACATCAAAAAGGGATGCACCGTTTTGGGTCACCGCGGGAGCTAAGAAGCTAGGGTCCATCGTGTCGGGGGAGTGATTCCTTCTTGTATCGTTAAGGGGATTCAGTAACGCAAACTCCGTTCTCTCTTCCTCCACCTCCTCCTCCTCCTTCAAGAAAGAAAGTTAGGGTTTGTGCCTCTCGCCGGCGCCGGCGCAGGTCCGCCTCGTCTCCGGTTGCCCTAGGGCCATGGAGGCGTGGTGGATCCTGGCAAGGGCCACCGAGAGGGCTCCGTTTTTAGTCGTTTTTTTCAATCTTGTTAGGGTTTGTGTCCTACTCGGGAAGGCGAGACGGCGGCGGCTCCCTGAAGATGGAATAAAGGTCTCCCCTCCTAGCCCCCGTTCCGGCAGTGCGTCTAGCATCGTTGGTGAGCGTGTGGAGGTGTGTCTCCGGCAGATCTATCTTTGGTGGATTTGCTCGGATCTCGTCGTTGTTCGTCTACGTTCGTGTGTCTTCGGTTTGGATCCTTCCGATCTACGTTATTTTTCATCAGCGGCGGTTGCTGTTCTTGGGTGCTGGTCCTATGGGGTCTTAGCACGACGACTTCCCGACTGTCTACTACAACAAGTTATGCCCGGCTCCGGCGATGGAGGGGCGATGACGGCGGCGCGCCTTCGGCTCGCTTCGGTGCTTGTAGTCGTCGCTAGGTGGTCTACGAATCTGGATGTAATTTTTATTTCTGATATTCGTTGTACTGCCATGATTGAAGATGAATAGATTGAAAGTTTTTCGGAAAAAAAAACGGGTTTGCTAAAACTCAGCTAGCTGAGAAATAAATTGGTCTCATTCACATCTCTAGCCATCCGATCTAAAGATGCAGAGATTCATGCGTGCTGTTTTTTTCTCGTGCAGGGACGCGGGCACGGCAGCCCAAGTCGTTTTGTTTTGTCGGCCTGTTTGTCCAAGCTGTAGCGACATGCACCAGCGCATTACTAGGCGCCAGCTACCACAGTCCATACTCATGTTTTTTGTCTGCTTTTTTTCATGTCTGCAGATTAATAGGGAAAGCTACCCTGCAGATCTTGATTCACGTGACTTATCTTTTGTCCTATTTTTTGTATTTTTTGTTGTTGTTATCATTTGATTTTTCTTTTTTAACATTTTCTTTACCTTTTGCTAAAAATAAATCCTTATATGTAAATACTTGTAACTAAGTCTAGTTGGATGGGATTTTCTTATCGGAATGGCTAACTCACATCTAGATGTTTTTTAGTGATCTCAAATCTAAGTGTTTAACCATCGGATCTATGTGTCTTTAATTTCGTGCACGAGCGATCCGCTCGACTCGCGACCGTGGGTGTCGCGTTGTTACGGACGGAGGGCTACAATGGGGCGGGCTGGTTCTTGTTTTTTTTTTGTTGGGCCGGCCTTTGTTTGTTTTGAGCTCGAAGTGTTGAGCTCACGTCGTCATAGGCTCAGTCTTGTGCATACGGAAGTGATGGAAGTTTGCACAATGGCCAATGGTTGTGAGTTTTTTTTTTTGATATTGCAATCGCTCATGTTCATGTCATTTTTCAGAAGAAGTTGTTTAGATATATTTCACCATTTACTTTTTTTCTTTTAATCATTTTTAGGTATGTATTTTTTTGCCCATGTCATCAGTGTCCTTTTTTGTTATTAGCCAATTTATTTTTTTCTTTACCTTTTTTGTTTGATGCACTTTTTCCATATCAAATTTCTACTGTCTATGCAAGTGTAAACCCCTCGACTCCGGATTTTGGCCTTTTTTGCAGTTTGTAGTCACTTCATTTGCAAGTAGCCATCTAGCAATCGGATTTTTTATAGTTTCAGTTGCCCAGTTTTACAAATCCACCCTCGATTCACGAACAATTTTTCTTTCAAAATTGTAACTTGTCCCAGTTGCAAATCAATCATCAAGTCAAAATTGTCCCCAGTGTCCAGTCAACCCTCAACTCGCAATTGTGGCATTTTTTGCAAGTACTCCAGTTGCATGTCCACCTTCGTGTCACAACTAAGGTTTGGTCATAGTTTGTAGGCGGCTTAGTTGTAAGTCAACCCTCGACTCGCAACTAGGAGCGAGCTTTTCATAGTTTGAAGGCACCCTAGTTGCAAGTCAACCATCGACTTGCAACTAGCGGGCCCAGTTGCGAGTCCACTATCGACTCGCAACTAGATTTTTTGTAGTTGCGCCAGTTGCAAGTCAACCTTTGGCTTGCAACTAGGAGGGCGGGGGCGGTAGCAAGTTAACCATTGACTGACAACTAGGTTATTTTTTGTTTTCTTGTAGTTCACCTAAGTTGCAAGTCAACCATCGACTGATAATCGTGCCCAGTTGCAAGTCAACCATCGACTCTCAACTGGCATGTGTTGTAGATTTGTAGTTGCCCCAGTTGCAAGTCAACCATTGATTCGCAACTAGGTTATTTTTCGTTTTTTAGTTTGCCTCAGTTGCAACTCAATCATTGACTCGCAATCGTGCCCCAGTTGCAAGTCAACCATCGACTCGCAACTGGGATGTGTCGTAGTTTTGTAGGTTCCCTAGTTGCAAGTCAACCATTGACTCGCAACTAGGTTATTTTTCGTTGCATTTTCTTGTAGTTTGCCTCAGTTGTAACTCAACCATCGACTTGCATCCGTGCCCCAGTTGCAAGTCAATCATTGTTATTGTTGTTGTTGTTGTTGTTGTTGTTGTTGTTGTTGTTGTTGTTGTTGTTGTTGTTGTTGTTGTTGTTGTTGTTGTGTGTGTGTGTGTGTGTGTGTGTGTGTGTGTCGAGGGTCCCCAGTTGCATGAAGCCCATCGACTCGCAACTAGGGGGTGTGTGTTTGTTGAGGACCCCCAGCTGCAAGTTGACTATCAACTCACAACAAGGGTGTGTGTGTGTGTGTGTGTTTTGTCGTGGCCCCAGTTGCAAGTCGACCATCGACTCGCAACTAAGGAT
>NC_041385.1:602140652-602185439 GCF_002162155.2 Triticum dicoccoides
AGGGTGCCCAGTTGCATGTCGATAACAGACTCGCAACTAGGGGGTGTGTCCTTTTGTCAGGTGTCCCCAGTTGCATGTAAACCATTGACTCGCAACTAGGGGGGTGTTTGCTGAGGACCCCCGGTTGCAAGTTGACCATCGAATTGCAACTATGGGTTGTGTGTGCGTGTGTGTTTTGTCGTGGCCCCCAGTTGCAAACCACCCATCGACTCACAACTAAGGATGTGTGTGTTTGTCAAGGGTCCCCAGTTGCATGTCAACCATCGACTCACAACTAGGGGTGTGTGTGTGTCTTTTCGTCAAGCGTCCCTAGTTGCATGTCAACCATCGACATGCAACTACAAGCGTTGTTACCTGATTGCAAATCCACGTGCGCATAGTGACAGCAATGAGGAGCATGAAGGGGTTGTCGGGCGGACGCAACTATTCTCATCTCGAGCTCAAATGACCCTGCATGAACAGTAAAATCATAACAAATACATAAATAAACTGAATTTTTCGTGTGAAACATTGACAAAATTTCCGAGTGCTCACAAATTTTTATATCACATATGTGGAAGTGGTGAAAAAAATCGATTCTCCCAAAAATGCCATTTTCAAAAGCATTTTCAAGTGCAGATATTTTTTCTGCGACTTCCACGAATGTTATTTCTATGTGAAAATTTGGAGGCTCTTAAAACCTTTGTTAAAGTTTATCGCAAAAAAATTCAATTTTTTTGAACTTTTTTTCTATTTTCTTTCGAATTTACTATTCACCCGATCTCATTTGAGCTCGGGAGCAGAAGGACACTTTTGTTGTTTGACCAACTACTTGTTCGTTTGTTTTATCTTAGCATCAGATATGTAGATTTCCTATCATTTTCCCTTTTTATAGAACATTTTAATTTCTATTTTGGCCTATTTGTTTGTTTCGTTTTATGAAATTATATTCACTCGTAGGTGCGCTCTAGCTACTCTCCACACATAGTCACAACCCAACACCAGTGTTTCCCATAGAACACCGTTGATTTAAAAAGAAAAAGAAATATAATTTCTTTTTGAAAAACTAGAAAAAAAACTGCATGAGACTGCGAGCCAAGGAGAGAGAGACGGGCCTAGGCAGCTAGCCAGCATCAAACAACAAGTACTACGAGGCCCAGCAAATGAACTCAAACCCAGCCGAAAAAAGAAAGAAAAACAAAGCATAGACAGCCCACAAGGATGTCGCCCAGCCCAGAAAAACAACCCAGACGACGATGGAAACGAGCAGGTGGCTGAGGGATGCGTCAGCTGACGTCAGCTGACTGAGACCAAATTACGTCTCAGTCAGCTGAGTTCTAGGCGATCCCAAAAAAAAAACTCCGTTCTCTCTTAATTAATATACGTGGCAAATCTTTTACCCATTTTTTTAAGGGAGAAATTGAAAGGAATATTGGCGCTGTTTGTCGGATCAGGGCAGATCCTTTACAAAAGCAAAACAGGGCAGAGCAGAGCATTTGCGGCTGCCCAAGTAAACAGTTCACCAGGAATGGCCCTCTAAAGAATTAGGCCCTCCCAAGCAACGGCCTTCTGGGGCTGGTGAGAATGCGGTGAATTAGGCCCTCTCAAGCAATGGCCGCCTCTCAGCAGTCAGCATCACCTGAAAGTCTGAACAACAGTGTAGGCGTGGCGACTGAGCTTAAACTGAACCTGGACAGGCACCAAAATACGCACATAATCGGTCTACTGAGGGTGGCCATCGAAAATGCTTGACTAGCTGTCTGAAGAATCTCCTACCCTGGAAAAAAAAAACTGCATAAACCCCCTGACCTCTCCGATGAAGGCCGTGCCAGATCTCCTCAAGTGTAAGACGAAGCGCCAGACAAGTTTTCAGCAGGCGCAGGCAACTGTGTGTGAGAAAAAGGGATGTGAAACATGCCACGATTGCACAGCTTAGAGCATGGTCTTACTTGCACCAGTGAAGCTAATCCGAAAATCTGACAAGGTAAAGTAGAAGAAGAAATTCAAATGCACTGACCGACGACAGAAAATCAATTGATCTTCCGTCGAAAATGCTCAACAAATCAATTGCTTCACATCGCCTCCGAAGAACTGCTACTGCCTCTACTTTTGTCTACCCGTTGATTTCTTCCATGGCACAGGACGGGAGCATGCATTTTTTCTACACATCTGCTATTCTTCAGGTGCCTGAAATTTTCAGTCGATTCAGGAGAGACCGAGAGCGAGAGAACGGGACCTTAGCAGCCCTCATTGCTGACAAGAGAGAGGCACAGGCTTGACGGGTGCAGTTGTGAGGGCGGGGGTGTCGCCAGTGACGGGGAAGAGGGCGGAGCTTAGAGGGATGGCTGGGGACGGTGACGGAGTGGCGTCAAATTCAGATTGGAGGGAGGACGGGAGGAAAAACCGAAAAAGTGACTGAAGGCAGAAATTTTTTCAGGCGACTGTTGTAAAGGACTGAAAATAGTCACTCTTCCATTTCTATGATCAGAAGAACATTCAAGTATCCATGACCATGCCACAAACCAAATTCAGTCTGTTGCTAGGTCCATGAATACCTGACCATTACTGAAGAAGCAAGAAGTGAACACAAACTACCTAAACCAGGGCAGACCAAAAGCATGCTATGATCAGAAGGATAGGATTTCTCATCTGCGGAAGTATCAGTTCCCCCTGAACAGAACTCTGAGTGATAACAGATGTATCATCTGCACAGCGCGAAATATACACGGTGCAAACTTTTGAACTGAAAGACAATACCAATATTGAATCCTACTATGCGAGTCAAAAGGATCTACGATGTAGCAGTTTCTATCAGACAAATGCAGCACAATGCATGTGAGGGAGCTTTATCTCAATACCAGACCATAACAAGGAACCAGTTGAACACCAACATAACCAACTACAAGATTTTAACATGTCTTGGGTTGAATCTTTATTTGAATACTCACAGCATTGATAATGGTAATCAATGCTGCCAGCATTTTGGCTCGAATAGCTTCAGTTAGAACTGAAAATATACAAGATGATCTAGATAGGAAAACATTAACTGAAAAATGATTTCCTATTAGCTAGAATTCTTTCATAGGGTGCAAAAGCAGCAACCGCTGTACAATGGTAGTTTGTTTACAATGCTGAAACAGTAATTCACGAACACGCCATGCAAATGAGAGCCAAAGAAAAAGGGCAAACATGGTAATGAACGAAACATGCCTTAGGATTCGTATCGACCATATGACAATAATAAGCGGAAAAAAAATGAATTGTACAGTTACAACATACAGGCATTCCATGAGAAATACTGTAATTAACTTTGGCTCCTAATGAGATATTCTTCTGATTATGATGAAACTGAAGTGACTGAAATGAGGTTAGATTGGGAAGTGACAACCTATGACTCAAGTGACAAGTTGCCAAACAAACAAATAAAGAAAATAATAATATTGAAAACAGGTCAAGGAAAAAAAAGAATAATCATGTCAGTCTGTTACCTTTATTACTAGGCAATGGAATGACATGGTAAAAGAAGCACACTACCATACTGCATCATTTTTTTTAGAGAAAACAATGAATGAACAAAGCCAAATTAACCGGGATGAGGACACATGAGGATAGACTCTACAACTTGTCAGTATGGCACAAGCATATAACATGAGAAACAAAAGATACATTGAGCATATGAATTCTAGAAGTTTACTAACTTATATTGAGGACCATATTTAATTTAGGGATAAATTTCAGCTAACTAATAATTTTTCAAATCCCACTGAAGCCAAGCGAATTTCGAAGTGGCCATCTTAATATTCAACAGAATACATTGGAGTACCAAATTAGGACTCTCTGGATGAAGATCAAAGAAGATTGCAACCTCAACTAGTACTTCACCTAAATACAATGAAAGATCGGTTATCATCCATGCCCTGAAGGAGTAAAAGAATTACCCCGGGACAGCAAGAATCAAGCAAGGAAACATTTCATTTTTTAGGTTGGCGAGTGACAACCTATGACTTAAGTGACAAGTTGCCAAACAAATAAATAAAGAAAATAACAAGATAGAGAACAGGTCAAGAAAAAAAAAAGAACGATCATGTCAGTTTGTTACCTTTATTACGAGGCAATGGAACATGGTAAAAGAAGCATACTACCATACTGAATCATTTTTTCAGAGAAAATAATGAATGAACAAAGCAAAATTAACCAGGATGCGGACACATGAGGATTATGTCTCTACAACTCATCAATACAACAACAAAAGATAGATTTGAGCATATAAACTCTAGAAGTTTTATTCCTTGTACTGAGAAACATATTTAGTTTAAACTTCAGCTAAGCAATAATCTTTCAAAACCCACAGAAGCCAAGCGAATTACAAAGTGGTCATCTTAATATTTAAAAGAGTATATTGGAGTACCAGATTAGGATTCACTGGATTAGGATGAAAGAAGATTGCAACCTCAACTAGTGCTTCACCCAAATAGAATGAAAGATCAGTTATCATCCATGTCCTGAAGGAGTTAAAATTTTACCCCAGGACAGCAAGAATCAAGAAAGGAAACATTTCATCTAGGCAAATAAACACAAACTACTGTCAGGAGGAAGATGCAAACACAGTGGCATCAAAGAAACTTATCCCAGCAGCATCGAAGGAATATACTATCCAAAAAGTAGACCAAGAGAGATCAAACAGACATTCAAAAAGCACCTGGCAAGAACAGCAACCAACCTAGGATTCAGAATCTCGTAAAAAACAGGGAATGAACAAGCATCCATATATATTTATGTTTAAACATCCTCTGCATGGTAACACATGATCTATAGTCTATCATCTGATATTTTGATATAACTATTTGTATGATCTCTTTATTCTCTCTCGCTATACTTATTACCAAGGAGGCAACCTGTATTTCAGCTACTGTTTATTACTAGTATAAAGAAGGAACTATCTGACCCTTCATCTTGTGTCTACTTCTTGATCCGGCGCACCTTCTTGGCGCCCCAGACCTCCATGCGGCCCTTGGGGCATCCGCAGGGCGCGCGGAAGATGAGCACCGTGCGGCCATTGGGCGGCGCCATCTTCCGGAGCTCGGCCTCGAGCTCGCGGTGCGCATCGCCGAGATCCACGGGGCGCGCCCCGGCGGCGGCGAGCAGCGCCGATCGCGCGGCGGGGGTGGGGCGGCCGCGCACGCACTCCTCCGTCTCGAGCTGGATGTCGAACTCAACGGCCTTCTTGAGGCCCCTGCAGCGCGGCTTTCCACACTTGCGCGCGTGGTGGCCCAGCAGCGCCCAGCCGAGCGCGGCCCCGGCCACGGCCGCGGCGGCCCCCGCGAGCGGCGCGGCCGAGAGGCAGGAGGCCGCCGGGTGGAGCAGCAGCGCGCGCACCTCGAGGAGGAGGAGCCTGGCGTGCGGGGCCACAAGGAAGCCCAGCGCGGCGAGGACGGCGAGCAGCACGAGCGCGTCCACCAAGGCCATCGGCGAGTGGTCGCAGAGGGCGGTGAGGTGGCGCCTGGAGGAGGGCGGGGATGGCGCGCGCTTGGATCGGGCGCCGCATGAGGAGTCCGCCGCCCTCCGGTGGTGCTCGAAGGCGCGCAGGAACTCGATGAGGCTGCGGCACTCCGCCATGGCTTCCGGCGCGCTCCGGCACGGCCCGGCGGGTAAAATTCGCCCGTTTCGGCCTGGTCTGGTGCGGTGCGGTGCCTGGCTGCGCGAGTTTTGGGAGGGAGGGAAGGGGGGTGGGGGTGGGGCGGTGTGGTGGGGGCGTCGGGATCTGGTCTGTGGGGAGCGAACCTGCTCGGGACTTGCCGATCGGATCGGTGGGGCTGGGGACTCGGCACGCACCGCCCTCGATCGGGGCTGGCTCGGCTCGGCTCGGTCGACGTGCCGTGCCGTGCCGCCGCGACGAGCGATGGCAACTGAGCGTCGGGGGACGTCTTTCCGTTCCGTCTACGCCGCCAGTACACCACGGAAACCGCTTACGCTGGAAATGATGACGCGGCGCATGCGGCCGCGACTGCGAACGGACGGTGGAAAGCACGCAGCCGCACCGTCAAGATGTCAACGCGGCGGCCGCACACGTTACGGTCGCCGGGCGGACGTGTCACCGGGAGGGCCACTGGTCGTGCGGCTGGCTCTAGTCGCGGTAGCGCCGTACGCCACCAGCCGCTCTATCTCTATCTTGTGCGTTTCTGGACCAAAAGCTTCCGTGCACACAATTAAGTGCACAGCGTTATCAGGAAAAGAAAAAAGAAGGTTCGTGCGTGGTGGCGCACGTCTCCGCCACTGCCACCACGGAGAATTCCGGCAATAAAAAGCATGGGCATCGACTCCCGTGGCATGCACGGTGCTCCGCTTTCCCAATCTTTCCGGCAGTAGAAGAAGCTTATCGCTCTGGTGCATTCTGTTCATGGAATGTCCCGTCTGACCAGCGTGCCGTACGCCAGTCTGCGCCTGCGCGGGCAGCAGACTGCGGTCGATGTGCCGCGCACTTAGCCGCCGGGGAGGGCTTGGTCTCGGTGAAACTCGAGTTTCGGTCTGGGCACCTGCTTTGTCAAACAACCACGACGTCGTGCTGGTGTTTTTTGTGGGCCATGGACTCGGGCTGGCTCGGAGTAATGGCATATGGAAGCATGGTCAAGCAGGTGCGTGGAGAACGACAATGTCATTCGTCAACAACGTGACAGCTGACAATGTTCCGTCTGAAACTCTTCAAATTGACCGAGTTTTTCTCGGTATCACATGGGATAAGACTGCCATTGATTTAGCGACCGATTGCCTATATTATTTTATTATTGTGCTTCCATCCTTGACGACCGTAATTGTAGCAGTACGTTCAACGGTGTGATTGGTTGCCCAAATTTGGACACTTCGATAATCACCTAGCCATGCTACACATACACTTAATTTATTTTTTACAAAACGAGGATGATTCGCGGCCTCTGCATCTCGGAGATGCATGCGGCTACTTTATTGATTATTCTTAAAAATCTTACAAAGTATTACAACAATATACCTGAATCCACCGTCTTGTCAACATCTGTCACTACTCCTATCCAAATGATGAAGGGGGCAAGCTGGGCCAAATACCCAGACCTCTCACCTAATCCTATCATCGAAATCCGGAAACCCCAACCGAGCCACATACCAGGTCTGGGGCACAAACCGGTCTGACGCACTCACATGTGTCATTGCCGCCATCTTCCACAGGTCCGTCCTCAGAGCAAATATTGAGGCTTCTACCTTGTCCGGCCTCTCTGCCATCGACGCCACCATGACGCCAGACAACTCCTCCTCCTACGTGAGTCCATCTCCGCGCATTGGGCGCCGAGTCTCCATTGCGCCACGCCGTCGAGATCCGTCGTCATCAATGGGCAAGATGAAGCATCGCTCCTCCTCTTGTTCACTCCAGCCAGCACCTGCTTCAGAACGATGCCCCCAGTAGGGAGAACGACATCGAAAACGCTGTCATCGTCCGATCCGGTAGACCCAAATCTAGGGTTTTCCCCGGACCTCCCGATCAGGTTGACGTGACCTGCAACGACGATGCCTCGAGAAAGGAACGACGTCTGAGACGCCGCCATCACCCGCCATGATCGCAGTCAGGCACGATTTTCACCGGAAGCAACATCGTCCCGATCTCGCGGCTGGCTGGAACCGAACAGGGCCTCGCCACAAAGACGTATGCCGCCGTCGGTATTCTGGCAAAAATCCATCATCTCCTCACCGGTCCCTCCACGCGTCGCCGATAGGCAGAAGGCCACCCTACGGCGAATCCGATCGGGCGTTGGATCCGCAGCCACCGCCGTCACAATCTCCGCACTGATCAGTCAACCCCACCGCATGGGATGTTGCCACCGCCGCCGTCCATCTCAGGGCCGCCGCTCCACCGGCCATGGTGCTTCGGCCACCATCGCACGGCATGGGGTCGCCGCCCTAGCCGCCGCCTTCGGACTCCCACGAGAGGTGCCGCCGCTGCCACCTCAGATGGGATCCCATAGCATCCACCCGCTCAGGTGCCTTCGGCGTCGGGCCCGCCGCCACCGCGGTCCACGCCGACGGCAGCGGTGCCAGGAAGAGGCGCAAGGGGCGGCCTGCGACGCTAGGGTTCAGGGACCCCTTGCGTCGCCCAAGGGAAGGCGACGCGAGGGGGAGTACCAAGCAAATGAACACTCCGTGGATCAACCAATAACGATCCATATACAAGAACAACACTACAACTGCTTTTGGACAACATGATATGCACACATGATGGCCGAATCAGCATGTACAAGAACACCACACACCTGATGGGCCAAATGAATACCTTCATGTAAGTGCATCTAGTGCCCCTTAGTGATTTTGGTGTATTGAACACTTATAAGTTAAGAGTGATGCGTTTGTGAGTGTACACAGGTCTATAAGTCTATGAAGAGTTTGATATTTACAGAGAAAGTCGACCCCTAAAAATTAAGTTCTTCGACTGAAGACTTTGGATTTCTGAAGACTTTCTGAAGACTTTGAAAGTGAAGAAATTGGTGTGACCTTGAAGACTTGGTAATCATTCGAGGAACATGAAGCGTGAAGACTCTTGTTTTTATAGTTTCATTTTCTCTTTTTGAGTCATAGGAAACACCGTACTATTAAAGGGGGCCGAGGAAATACTAAGAAAAAATTTCCATGTGATGCTCAACTCAAAATCCTACACCTACCAATCCCTTCGAGTGAAGCCATTGGAAATCTCATACAGTTCAGTCATATTCTTCAATGATAGAGACGAAGTTCTTCTGGTCTCTGAGGAATTTGTTCTGACTGAGGAGTTAGGAATTCGCCAGTGCAGATTGCCTACACAGTGAGGAACATGATAGCCCTGAGGAATTTAAGAGTCAAATATTCCGACCGTTGCTGTGCAACGCGCCAGCTGTCCCAAAATATCCTACCACCTAACGGTCATATCAGACAAGGGCATTTATGTCTTAACATGTCGGGCTGCTCCCTAGGCTATAAATAGCCGCCCCCTACAACCACTAGCTGGTTGGCTGCTCCGAGAGAAACTGACACTTGTCATTTGAGAGCATCCCATCCTCCGAGGACTTTGAGCAAAAATCATCAAGTGAGGAAAACCCAAACCAAAACCTTCAAACCCCCAAAGTGATTGAGCATCACTGAAGAGATTGATCCTGCGTGGACCCGACGCTTGTTACCTTTGAAGACTGTGCTTCTTCCAGACGGTTAGGCGTCAAGGTCTAGAGCATCCAAGAGGAATTGTGGATCGCCGAGTGACCAAATTTGTGAAGGTTCAGAAGTCACCTAAAGACTTACCACGAGTGATTGGGCGAGGTCTGTGTGACCTTGGCTCAAGGAGAATACGGTGAGGACCGTGTGTCCGGGACTGGGTGTTCTCGAGTTTAAATATTCAGCCGCTCCAACCAGATGTACAACTGAGACAACAGTTGGACTTGTCTACCAAATCATTGTCTTCACCGAGCTTACTGGTTCTATTTCCTCAACTCTTTCATTTCCTCATGTCTGTTGTTGTGTGCCTGTTCGTATCTGTTTTGAAGACTTTGACTGAAGACTTTCTCAATTTCCTCAGTTCAATTTCTTCAGTCTGTCCGTCTTCTTTCTTCTGTTATCCTGTTTTTACGCTTTCTGTACTCTGTGCTTGTCTTCATTTCATCATGATGACTATGCTTGTGTTCTGTAATGTTTACTTCTAAGTACTTATTCCGCTGCAAGTATTTCTTTGTTGGGGAACGTCGCATAAAATAAAAAATTTCCTACGTTCACCAAGATCAACCTATGAGTTCATCTAGCAACGAGAGAGAGAGATGCATCTACATACCCTTGTAGATCGCGTGCGGAAGCGTTCAAGAGAACGGGGTTGAGGGAGTCGTTCTCGTCGTGATCCAAATCACCGGAGATCCTAGCGCCGAACGGACGGCACCTCCGCGTCCAACACACGTACGGTCAGCGTGACGTCTCCTCCTTCTTGATCCAGCAAGGGGGAAGGAGAGGTTGATGAAGATCCAGCAGCACGACGGCGTGGTGGTGGATGCAGCAGGGCTTCGGCAGGGCTTCACCAAGCGACTACGGGAGGAGGAGGAGGTGTAGCAGGGGAGAGGGAGGCGCCAAGACTTCAGGGTGCGGCTGCCCTCCCTACCCCCCTTTATATAGGCCCCCTGGGGGGCGCCGGCCCTGGAGATGAGATCTCCCAAGGGGGGCGGCGGCCAGGGGGTGGAGTGCCCCCCAAGGCAAGTGGAGGCGCCCCCCACCCTAGGGTTTCCAACCCTAGGCGCAGGAGGGCCTAAGGGGGGGCGCACCAGCCCACTAGGGGCTGGTTCCCCTCCTACTTCAGCCCATGGGGCCCTCTGGGATAGGTGGCCCCACCCGGTGGACCCCCGGGACCCTTCCGGTGGTCCCGGTACAATACTGGTGACCCTCGAAACTCTCCCGATGGCCGAAACTGCACTTCCTATATATAATTCTTTACCTCCGGACCATTCCGGAACTCCTCGTGACGTCCGGGATCTCATCCGGGACTCCGAACAACTTTCGGTATGCTGCATACTCATATTCATACAACCCTAGCGTCACTGAACCTTAAGTGTGTAGACCCTACGGGTTTGGGAGACATGTAGTCATGACCGAGACGGCTCTCCGGTCAATAACCAACAACGGGATCTGGATACCCATGTTGGCTCCCACATGCTCCTCGATGATCTCATCGGATGAACCACGATGTCGAGGATTCAAGCAACCCCGTATACAATTCCCTTTGTCAAACGGTATGTTACTTGCCCGAGATTCGATCGTCGGTATCCCAATACCTCGTTCAATCTCGTTACCGGCAAGTAACTTTACTCGTACCGTAATGCATGATCCCGTGACCAGACACTTGGTCACTTTGAGATCATTATGATGATGCACTACCGAGTGGGCCCAGTGATACCTCTCCGTAATACGGAGTGACAAATCCCAGTCTCGATCCGTGTCAACCCAACAGACACTTTCGGAGATACCCGTAGCATACCTTTATAGTCACCCAGTTACGTTGTGACGTTTGGTACACCCAAAGCACTCCTACGGTATCCGGGAGTTACACGATCTCATGGTCTAAGGAAGAGATACTTGACATTGGAAAAAGCTCTAGCAAAATGAACTACACGATCTTGTGCTATGCTTAGGATTGGGTCTTGTCCATCACATCATTCTCCTAATGACGTGATCCCGTTATCAACGACATCCAATATCCATAGTCAGGAAACCATGACTATCTGTTGATCAATGAGCTAGTCAACTAGAGGCTCACTAGGGACATGTTGTGGTCTAAGTATTCACACGTGTATTACAATTTCCGGATAATACAATTATAACATGAATAAAAGACAACTATCATGAACAAAGAAATATAATAATAATCCTTTTATTATTGCCTCTAGGGCATATTTCCAACATTCTTCTCTTAGGAATTTCCTCACCAGCAAACTCCTCAGTGAAGAATTCATAAAAATCGCCTATTCACCCCCCCTCTAGTTGATATAACGCACTTTCAATTGGTATTAGAGCAAGGTACTCCCTTGTTCTGTGTGATTTTGGTTTAACCGCCTGGAGTTTAGTTATGTTGACTGCAGGTATGATCAAGGTCTCTGCTGGGTGTCCTACCTTCGATGGAACGGACTACCCCTACTGGAAGAATAAGATGCGAATGCATCTTGAGGCAATTGATAACGATCTCTGGTATGTTGTGGAAAATGGTGTTCCCTCAGTCACACCTTCCCTGAATGCTGCTGATGTGAAGAGATTCAAGCAACTCGATTCTCAAGCGAAGAACATCATATGTGGCCATCTGAGCAAAGGGCAATATGGTAGAGTGAGTGCTTTGGAAACTGCTAAGCTTATCCGGGATAGGCTCTCCAAAGTAAATGAAGGAGTCTCAACTCAACGTGACTCTCGTGTTGACATTCTTCACAATCTCTTCAACCGCTTCAAAAGACTGGACAATGAAAATGTTTAGCAAACCTTCGATCGCCTCACTGATATCTCAAATGAGCTTCAAGCGCTTGGCGCCACTGACATCACCGACCATGAGGTGGTGAAGAAATTGCTGAGATCGCTCGATTCTTCATTTGACACTCTGGCACTAATGATTCAAGAGCGTGCTAATTACAAGTCACTTGATCCTGCTAATATCCTCAAGAGGCTACACACTCATGAGTTCCAGCTTGCTGAGAAGAGAGATCTCTTTGGTCCGAGCTATGGCAAACCACGTGCTCTGAAGGCCAAGGCAGTTTCTGAGTCTGAAGAAGAGGACTCCACTAGCAGCCTTGGTGATCCTAAGGAACTGAGCTAGGAACTAGCACTACTCATGAAGAAATTTTAGAAGTTCTCAAGACGTGGTCGCTTTGGAAAATCCTCAAGGAGCAATGATTCCTCATCCAATGACTACAAGAAGAGGCTATGCCACAAATGCAAGAAACTTGGTCACTACATTCAAGATTGTCCTTAGTGGGATAAGGAATTGAAGAAGAAGAAATACAAGGATTACAATTCTGATGATGCCAAGAAAAAGAAGAAATCTTCAAAGTCTTCATCATCAAAATCCTCGAAGTCTTCATCTCACAAGAAGAGCAGCTCCAAGAAGGCTCGGGCATTCATTGGCAAGGAAATGGACTCTGAGGCTGAATCTGAGGAACATGAGGACGAGGAGGCATCTGAGGAGTCCGAGTCTGGTGTGGCGAGCCTAGCTCTCGCTACTGCATTCATCAGCAAGTCTATCTTCAACTCTGAAGAAAATGGCTTCACCAACAAGACTGATGAAGGCAATGACGACTACGCTCCCACCTACTGCTTCATGGCAAAGGGTGCCAAGGTAACTAAATGTCAGGACCCCGATTCTATGCCACACCGATCTAGCATGTAACACTTCATATCACTTTGCGGCCTCACGCACGGTATTCCCACGGATGTCGCCTTACCATGCCCGGGACCGTTTGCGCCTTTTGGCACACGTATATGATAATGTCGCTAGCATCCATATGACAAAGAACCCGGGCTGACATGGCTAGTCGTGAACCCAAAGTGGCACTAACTTATAGGGACATGCATACATGACCCAGCATCGAACGTGTCGGTCATCAGCGAGTGAATCCGGGCTGTAGCAACTGGGCTAGCAGGACTCCGGTAAACCGGGCTGTAGCAGGCTAACAGGACTCCGATAGACACTGCATGACATTTCCCCGAAGGGACAGACACATGATCGAAGAAGGACACATGCCGGCCAACCTAAGTGTTCCGGAGCAGTAGCAAGCTACCAGGGCTCAGTGGAAGCACTAGGAGACATTTCCCAGTAAGAGAGGCCACTAAGGATAAACAACTAGATAGTCAGATCCCACACATAGCAATACACATTACACGTATGCATAACATGCAAGTATGTGCTGTACAACATGGCATCACAACATAACTCAACAACTCATATAGATAAGGCTCAAAGAGCCATCATAACATTTATTGCAAACAGGGGTCACAGGACCCATCATTCAGAGCATACAAGCAACAAGCGGAAGCATTACATGTCTGAGTACAGACATCTACAAATGAAAAAGGCTAAAGAGCCTGACTATCTACAACATCCGATCAAGATCGTAGCTGAGGTACAAGCTACTCGTCGAAGTCCACGAGAACACTAGTAAGACCGAAGTCTCCGCTGCAAAAACATAAATAAAGCAACATGAGTACAAAGGTACTCAGCAAGACATACATCAGATCCTATCATACATGCATTTGTATCAAGAAGGTAATGTGGGGTTTAGTTGCAGCAAGCCAGCTTTGACTCTGTGGCTATCCTGTTCTACGACTACGAGAAACTCTTGAGGTGAGACAACGTACACGAGTCCACTAATCACCACACAATACACTACTATGGATTCATCCCCGTCTCCCTACGAGAAGGCCATCCATAGCACTCACACTTGTCTTGAGCATTTTAGAGTATCCACTTCAAGTTGTCTATGTACCATGTAAGCATCCAAGAAGTCCATAACCGCGGACCCGACTATTCAAATAGATCATGTTAACCCTGCAGGGGTGTACTTCTTCACACACGCTCTCGCCACTTACCGCCATGTACACGTCATGTATCTCGGCAACCTTCAAGCGGAAGCCTAGCGAGGGTGTCGGCCACGACCTAACTAACCACACAAGACTCTAGCCCAGGTTTATCGCCTATTCGGGTTCCATCCACAAGGAGATCCGGCCGGGGTGTCGCTCACGGCCCCAAACGATGTGTGCAGGGTTCCCGAGCCCACCATCCGGGTGCCACTCGGTACACCAGGCCATGTGTGCCTAGTCTGTCCCAAGCCCACCCTGCCGGGTGCCACTTGGTAGAAAAATAGCACTACCTACAAACACCAGAAACTAGTTGCGACTCCTGGACAGAGATCAAGTTGGTTAATAAGTCGAGAGAGTCAATTAAGGATCCCAATGTGTGGTAGTATCGATTCATTGGACAACATACATAGAACTCACTGCTTAAGGACGGTTCCAGTGAGACAACCCACCATGTACTCCTACATGGCCTCTCACCGCTACCTTTACCAAATCGTGTTCACACACTTAACTCTCAGCATCAGAACATAGCACTGTACTCCAATTCATTCCCAATGAATCAGACCTGACACACTCTAAGCAATAGCAGGCATAGCATGGTAGGAACACAACAATGGCTTCAATCAACTCCTACACATGCTAGTGGGTTTCAACTATTTACTGTGGCAATGACAGGTCATGCAAAGGAATGGGTTCAACTACCGCAGCACAAAGTAGCAGATGAATCGTTGTTGTCCTAATGCAATAACTGAGAGCAGGAGCGAGAGAGTAGGATTGTATCGGAATGAACAAGGGGGTTTGCTTGCCTGGTAGATCAACAGAGGGGGCACTGCTCCTCGGACAGGTACTCTGGAGCACTCTCCAGAGCAGGACCTATCGAGAAGGAACGGTGTCGACAATCAATACACAAGCATATGCAACAATATGATGCATGAACATGGCATGTAGATGTGATGCTGTTTGAGCTAATGCAACTAGCATTCTGTCTGAATGAAGTCCATTTGAACCAAGGGTTCAAATGCAACTCCAAACTAAGCCCTTATATATGCCATTTATATGTTTTCACCTATGCAGCAGGTTTAGGTTGGTTTGTCATGCATGAAACTAGTACAGATGGATAGATTGCATTTTTCTGATAATTTTTCATATATAAATTATTTCAATCTGAGCTACGGTTGAATTTCTATGAATTTTTGAAGTTTAAATCATTTTCTGGAATTTCCTGATTAATTTTAAATCCAGAAAATGAATAACTGCGTCAGCCTGACGTCAGCGTGACATCAGGGAGTCAACGGCCAGGTCCAGGTCAAACCTGACCAGTGGGACCCATACGTCAGTGTCATGGTTAATTAACGGAGTTAATTAATTGTCAAGCTAATCTTAAACTAAAAATTAGCAGGGCCGGGCCCCACATGTCAGTGACACAGGGGGGGGGTAGTTAGCGGGGTTGACCCGGTCAATCCCGCCGGCGTTGAGCCGCCGGCGAGGCCGAATGCGGCGGAGGGCTCGGGATTGTCGATCCGGCGACCATCCGGGCGGCGGAGACCATCTCCGAGGAGCTGGTGCTCGCGCGCATCCAGTGGGGCATGGGGGAGGAGCCGGGGAGGCCGGAGATCGCCGGAGCAGAGCTCACGGCGGCGGCCGGAGCTCGGGCTCGAGCGGCAGAGGGGCTGGAGGGCACGGGGAGGCCACCCGAGGGGCTCTGCAGCACCCTCGTGGCACCAGGAGCACGGTGACGCGCTTGGTTGCGGGCTACGCTGGCCAGGGCGACGGCGGCGACATGAACGACGGCGAGGAGCTACGGCCATGGCGGGGAAAGGGGGCTACGGCACGAGAACCGAGGAGTGGGGAGAGGAGAACGGAGCAGAAGCTCACAGCGGACTCGACGGGCTTGTCGGCGAGCTCGGGGACGCGCTGAAGACGGCGGGGCGGCGAAGACGATCTCCGGCGACCGGAGGCGAAGATGGCGACGGCGATGGCTCCACGGGGTGCTCCGGCTTGCGTGGCTTGACAGGGAGGACGAGGACGACGACGCGGAGCTCCTGCGTGTGTCAGAGAGGCGAGGGGAAGGCGGTGGCTATGGCTACAGCGAGCGGTGGCGATGGCGCGTTTGGGCGGTCGGGAAAGAGAGAACCAAGGGAGGAGGGGGGAATGAGAGAGAGGGAGAGAGGCGCGGGGCGTCGTGGCGACGTCCAGGGAGGCTAGAGTGATGAGGAGGGAAGCAGGAGGTGGCCGGGCTCATGGTCGCGGCCGGCTGTGGCGCGGGCACGCAGCTACTTGGGCGAGGGGGAGGAAGACGACAGAGGAGGAGGCCAGGTGGGCTGGGCTGGCCAACTGGGCCGGCCAGGCCGCACAGTGCTGGGCCAGCACAGGAGCTGGCCGCAGGTAAGTTTTCTCCTGTTTTGTTTTTCTTTTCTATTTTCTGACATTTGTTTGGTTTAATAAAAATACTAAACCATTTTATTTTCTTATGCCAATTTTTATAGAAGCTAGTTATATTATTCCAGAGCTCCTTAATAAATGGCATAGTTTTTGGACAATATTTTTTATATATAACAATATATATCCAAAGCAAATAATTACTGCATTAATTCCAAATGCCCAAAATAAATACTTATGAGCTCCTAGAAATATTGGTTTGATTTTTATCTCTGTCCAATATTTTCAGAGAGCAACATGAGCATTTTCTTGGACCTTTTTGGAGCACTTTTTACTTGGGTCATTTTCAGAAATGATTCTGAGGGTTTCACAAATCCTCATTTCAAAATTAAATGGAATTTAAACATGATGCACACATGACTAGCTAGCCTTGAGCATACCA
Organism: Triticum dicoccoides; assembly: GCF_002162155.2. Classification (NCBI taxonomy): domain Eukaryota; kingdom Viridiplantae; phylum Streptophyta; class Magnoliopsida; order Poales; family Poaceae; genus Triticum; species Triticum dicoccoides. The sequence goes on from NC_041385.1 coordinate 602,157,529, forward strand.
GAACTAGGGATGTGACAACTCGCCCCCACTTGAAAGAATCTCGTCCCGAGATTCATGGGTCGACGGAAAGAAAGTGGGGTACTCCGGTCGAAGACGATCTTCTCGCTCCCAAGTAGCTTCTCTCTCAGAATGATGAGACCACTGAACCTTGAGAAACTTGATGTTATGACGTCAAGTGACACGCTCTGCTTGATCAAGAATGCGAACAGGGTACTCTCGATATGTGAGGTTATCTTGGAGATCAAGCGTTTCGTGGTCCACTCCGCAGATAGGATCCGAGAAGCAACGCCTGAGTTGAGAGACGTGGAAGACATCGTGCACTCTGGAAAGATGTGGGGGTAGTTCCAATTGGTAGGCAACCTCTCCTCGTTTAGCGAGAATGCAAAAAGGACCAATGTAACGAGGAGCCAACTTGCCCTTGATACCGAAGTGATTGGTACCCTTCAAAGGAGTGACCCGAAGGTAAGCTTTGTCGCCAATTTCATAGGTCATATCCCTATGATGACGATCATACTGGCTCTTTTGACGAGACTGGGCTGTTTTCAAATTCTCACGAATGATGCGAACTTGCTCTTCTGCCTCCTGGATCATGTCCGGTCCAAAGAATTGTCTTTCACCGGTTTCTGACCAGTTCAAAGGTGTTCGACATCTTCGTCCATAGAGAATCTCAAAAGGAGCTTTCTTGAGACTGGATTGATAGCTATTGTTATAAGCAAACTCGGCAAAAGGAAGACATTTCTCCCAATCCATACTGAATGAGATAACGCAAGCTCTAAGCATGTATTCGAGAATTTGGTTGACCCTTTCCACCTGACCACTCGACTGAGGGTGGAAAGCAGTACTGAAGGAAAGATGGGTTCCCATGGTAGTTTGGAAACTCTCCTAGAAATGAGAAGTGAAAAGACTACCACGATCTGAATTGATCTCTAGTGGAACACCATGAAGTGACACGATTCGAGAAATGTATAAGTCAGCAAGCTGACTAGCAGTGATACTCTCTCGAACAGGTAGGAAGTGCGCCACTTTGGAGAGGCGATCAATGACTACGAAGATAGCATTATTCCCTTTCTTGGTCCTGGGAAAGCCGGTGATGAAGTCCATACCAACTTTATCCCATTTCCATTCAGGAATAGCTAAAGGCTGAAGGGTGCCAGCAGGTCTTTGATGCTCTGCCTTAACGCGACGACAAACGTCACAGTTAGCAATGAACTGAGCAATCTCTCTCTTCATCCTAGTCCACCAGAACCTCTGGCGTAGGTCCTGATACATCTTAGTACTACCGGGATGAATCGTGAGAGGAGATTCATGCGCCTCCTTAAGAATCAATTGTCGAAGATGTTGCTTCTTGGGGACCACCAGGCGGTTCCCAAAGAAAACAACACCTCGATCATCAACAGAGAAACTACCAGCAACTCCCTTCTTAACGTTATCCTTGATTCGAGAAATACCCGTATCATATTGCTGGCTAGTTATGATCTGATCCTCAAGAGTAGGTTTCGCCACCAAGGTAGAGAGGAATCTGTGAGGAGCAATGTGAAGATTGAGCTTACAGAATTCCTCATGGAGAAGTGGTTGGCCTTGCTACAACATGAGATTGTTGCGATAGGATTTACGGCTTAGCGCATCAGCCATGACATTAGCTTTGCCTGGGGTGTAGGTAATCCCTAGATCATAATCTGTGATCAACTCCAACCAACGTCTTTGCCTAAGGTTCAAATCTGGTTGGGTGAAGATATACTTGAGGCTCTGGTGATCGGTGTAGATCTCGCAACGTTTACCAAGAAGGTAATGTCGCCAGGTCTTGAGTGCATAGACTACGGCTGCAAGCTCTAGATCATGTGTAGGATAATTCTCCTCATGTGGATGCAACTGTCGAGATGCATAGGCAATCACATGACGATCCTGCATAAGAATGCAACCTAGTCCCTGTCGTGAGGCATCGCAGTAGATAACAAAGTCTTTAGTGAAATCCGGTGGCACAAGTATGGGAGCAGAAGTCAGGCATCTTTTTAGTTCCTGAAAACTGTACTCACACTGTGGGGACCACTCAAACTTTTTATCTTTCTTGAGAAGTTCCATGAGGGGTTTGGCTACTTTGGAGAAGTTTTCAACAAAGCGGCGACAATAGCTGGCTAGACCAAGGAAACTCCTAACTTGTTAAACTGTTTCAGGTGGAGTCCAATCAAGAACGGCCTTAACTCTCTCGGGATTGACAGCAATGCCCTTACCAGAGATTACGTGGCCTAGGTAGGTCACCTCTGGCAAACAAAATTCGCACTTGGAGAACTTGGCATAAAGGCGGTGCTCTCTGAGTTTTTCTAACACAAGTCTAAGATGTTCGGCATGCTCTTCCTCGTTCTTCGAGTAAATAAGAATATCATCGAGATAAACCACGACGAACTTATCTAAGTACTCCATGAAGATCGAGTTAATCAAGCGGGAGAAAGTAGCTGGAGCGTTGGTTAGACCGAAGGACATGACGGTGTACTCGTACTGGCTATAACGAGTGACAAAAGCTGTCTTGGGGATGTCCCCGTTTCTGATCTTGATTTGGTGGTAGCCTAACCTCAAATCCATCTTGGAGAAGACCGAGGATCCAGCGAGCTGATCATACAGGTCATTGATCCTGGGGAGCGGATACTTGTTCTTTATCGTGACCAAATTAACAGGACGATAATCTACAACCATCCGGTCCGTACCATCCTTCTTCTTAACGAAGAGGATGGGGCAAGCCCAAGGAGAAGAACTAGGATGGATGAAACCCTTTTGCAAGGACTCATCAAGTTGTTTCTTAAGCTTGGCTAGTTCTAAGGGTGCCATCTTGTAAGGTCTCCTGGAGATTGGAGCAGTTCCTGGGATAAGATCTATGACGAACTCTACATCTCTGTCAGGTGGAACACCTGGCAGTTCCTCTGGAAAGACATCCGGAAAGTCACGGACTACCGGGATATCTTCAAGGTCTGGGAGAGGGCTGGCATTAAGAGAATAGAGCTGATGCTTTGCAACTCTAGTGGAGACAGTGACTATCTTGCCAGATGGGTGTGTAAGCTGAACAGATCTTGTGTAACAATCAATCTTGGCATGATGAGCTGTCATCCAGTCCATACCCAAGATGATGTTAATATCTGAGGACTTGAGGGCTACAAGTGATGCAAGAAATACAAGTCTATCAACAAGGATTTCATTACCATAGCTGATTCTGGTGGTTTGCCATCTAGACCCTGGGGTTTGGGTTTCAAGCGGAGTTGGCATATCACAAAATGATATGTCGTGCAAACGAGCATAGCCTTCAGAAATGAAGGAGTGAGATGCTCCAGTATCGAATAGAACCGATGCTGGATGACAATTGACAAGGAGTGTACCAAGAACGACATACGGATCATCATGAGCGTCTTTAGCTGAGATGTGATGCACACGTCCACGTTCAGTGGGGGCTGGCTTGGCACTGATCGTCTTGCTTGATGGCTTAACACAACCAACAGTCTTCTCGGGCTGGGGTGGAGCATAACTGGCCTGAGGGCAGTCACGTGCATAGTGTCCTGGCTTCCCGCATGTGAAGCAAGTCCCCGAGGTTGGATGTGGACCCGCACTAACAAGCGGTCTACCAATAGGCCTAGGTGGAACATATGACTGAGCTAGGGGAGGCGCCACATAAGTTGGCCTCGGTGAATATCCGGAAGGAAGAGCGGAGTTTGGAACCCAAATCCGGCGCTTCTGGGAACTAGAACCGGAGGAAGATCCCAAATCACAGGTGTGCTTACGAGACTCCTCGTAAGTGAGCTGAGCTGTCTCTGCATTAATGGCCTTGTTCACAAGAGCTTGGAATGTATCACACTGATGCAGGTGGAGATCACGACGCAACTTGGGGTTGAGACCCTTCCGGAACCTAGCCTGCTTCTTGGCGTCCATGGACACCTCTTCTGTGGGATAGCGGGCGAGGTTCTCAAACTCTCTACTGTAAGCATCAACAGCCATCTTACTCTGGGTGAAACTACATAACTCTTCTCTCTTGCGATCAATGAGGGCCTCAGGAATGTGATGCTCGCGAAAAGCCTCAGTGAAATCCCTCCAGGTAGGAATCTGGCCAGCTGGAAGCATAGCCTCATAGTTCTACCACCAAAGACTAGCAGGACCTTCCAGGTGGTATGTGGCATAGGTGACCTTGTCATCTTCAGCTACGTTCGTGGAATGCAACTTATGAGTGATGCTACGGAGCCAGTCATCTGCATCGAGTGGCTCGATGGAAGGATGAAAGGTAGGTGGGTGCAAGCGGATGAAGTCATGAATGGTCGCAGACTTATTGGACTGATGTGCGGTGTTCTCCTCGATACGTGCCAACAAGCGGTTAGACTCACGCTTGTTCCTCTCCATCTCTAGCATGAACTCTGTCAACGAAGGTTGATCGGGAGGATCCTCATCCCTACCATCTCCGTGGTTCTGGCTACGAGCAACAGAACTTCGCTTAGCTGATGACATCTTGAGAAATGAAACCAAGGACGGAATCAGCATCATCTACAGGCTATAGAATGTAGGACAAGGAAATTAGTATCTCTCGAACTCCTAGGGCAATTCCGGCAGCATAACGGCAGTAAAATGCTCAGAATGAGACATCCTGCTAAAATGGGGTAGTAACATACTCATCATCATCACTCAAGGTTCTGAGATAGTACTAAGCAGACTATACCGGAAGTACTTGAAACTGGGGTATGACTCTGATCAACCAATCCTATAGGACTACGAAGTAGTAACACGTGATCCTGATAGACGGAAGAGAAAGCCTAGTTCCTTAACCCCGTAGGAAAGACAGTATGACTCAGATAAGAAGGCCATGAGGTAAAAGGAGTAAAAAGAGCCTTACGTTCCTTCCCGCAATCAATTCCCTGACATAACTAAAGAATTTCTAGACTCAACTTCGACCAATTTGGCTTGGTAATCCTACAGGCAGTCAGGCTCTGATACCAAAGCTGTGAGGACCCTGATTCTATGCCACACCGATCTAGCATGTAACACTTCATATCACTTTGCGGCCTCATGCACGGTATTCCCACGGGTGTCGCCTTACCATGCCCGGGACCGTTTGCGCCTTTTGGCACACGTATATGATAATGTCGCTAGCATCCATATGACAAAGAACCCGGGCTGACATGGCTAGTCGTGAACCCAAAGTGGCACTAACTTACAGGGACATGCATACATGACCCAGCATCGAACGTGTCGGTCATCAGCGAGTGAATCCGGGCTGTAGCAACTGGGCTAGCAGGACTCCGGTAAACCGGGTTGTAGCAGGCTAACAGGACTCCGATAGACACCGCGTGACATTTCCCCGAAGGGACAGACACATGATCGAAGAAGGACACATGCCGACCAACCTAAGTGTTCCGGAGCAGTAGCAAGCTACCAGGGCTCAGTGGAAGCACTAGGAGACATTTCCCGGTAAGAGAGGCCACTAAGGATAAACAACTAGATAGTCAGATCCCACACATAGCAATACACATTACACGTACGCATAACATGCAAGTATGTGCTGTACAACATGGCATCACAACATAACTCAACAACTCATATAGATAAGGCTCAAAGAGCCATCATAACATTTATTGCAAACAGGGGTCACAGGACCCATCATTCAGAGCATACAAGCAACAAGCGGAAGCATTACATGTCTGAGTACAGACATCTACAAATGAAAAAGGCTAAAGAGCCTGACTATCTACACCATCCGATCAAGATCGTAGCTGAGGTACAAGCTACTCATCGAAGTCCACGAGATCACTAGTAAGACCGAAGTCTCCGCTGCAAAAACATAAATAAAGCAACATGAGTACAAAGGTACTCAGCAAGACTTACATCAGATCCTATCATACATGCATTTGTATCAAGAAGGTAATGTGGGGTTTAGTTGCAGCAAGCCAGCTTTGACTCTGTGGCTATCCTGTTCTACGACTACGAGAAACTCTTGAGGTGAGACAACGTACACGAGTCCACTAATCACCACACAATACACTACTATGGATTCATCCCCGTCTCCCTACGAGAAGGCCATCCATAGCACTCACACTTGTCTTGAGCATTTTAGAGTATCCACTTCAAGTTGTCTATGTACCATGTAAGCATCCAAGAAGTCCATAACCGCGGACCCGACTATTCGAATAGATCATGTTAACCCTGCAGGGGTGTACTTCTTCACACACGCTCTCGCCACTTACCGCCATGTACACGTCATGTATCTCGGCAACCTTCAAGCGGAAGCCTGGCGAGGGTGTCGGCCACGACCTGACTAACCACACAAGACTCTAGCCCAGGTTTATCGCCTATTCGGGTTCCATCCACAAGGAGATCTGGCCGGGGTGTCGCTCACGGCCCCAAACGATGTGTGCAGGGTTCCCGAGCCCACCATCCGGGTGCCACTCGGTACACCAGGCCACGTGTGCCTAGTCTGTCCCAAGCTCACCCTGCCGGGTGCCACTTGGTAGAAAAATAGCACTACCTACAAACACCAGAAACTAGTTGCGACTCCTGGACAGAGATCAAGTCGATTAATAAGTCGAGAGAGTCAATTAAGGATCCCAATGTGTGGTAGTATCGATTCATTGGACAACATACATAGAACTCACTGCTTAAGGACGGTTCCAGTGAGACAACCCACCATGTACTCCTACATGGCCTCTCACCGCTACCTTTACCAAATCGTGTTCACACACTTAACTCTCAGCATCAGAACATAGCACTGTACTCCAATTCATTCCCAATGAATCAGACCTGACACACTCTAAGCAATAGCAGGCATAGCATGGTAGGAACACAACAATGGCTTCAATCAACTCCTACACATGCTAGTGGGTTTCAACTATTTACTGTGGCAATGACAGGTCATGCAAAGGAATGGGTTCAACTACCGCAGCACAAAGTAGCAGATGAATCATTGTTGTCCTAATGCAATAACTGAGAGCAGGAGCGAGAGAGTAGGATTGTATCGGAATGAACAAGGGGGTTTGCTTGCCTGGTAGATCAACAGAGGGGGCACTGGTCCTTAGACAGGTACTCTGGAGCACTCTCCGGAGCAGGACCTATCGAGAAGGAACGGTGTCGACAATCAATACACAAGCATATGAAACAATATGATGCATGAACATGGCATGTAGATGTGATGCTGTTTGAGCTAATGCAACTAGCATTTTGTCTGAATGAAGTCCATTTGAACCAAGGGTTCAAATGCAACTCCAAACTAAGCCCTTATATATATGCCATTTATATGTTTTCACCTATACAGCAGGTTTAGGTTGGTTTGTCATGCATGAAACTAGTACAGATGGATAGATTGCATTTTTCTGATAATTTTTCATATATAAATTATTTCAATCTGAGCTACGATTGAATTTCTATGAATTTTTGAAGTTTAAATCATTTTCTGGAATTTCCTGATTAATTTTAAATCCAGAAAATGAATAACTGCATCAGCCTGACGTCAGCGTGACGTCAGGGTGTCAACGGCCAGGTCCAGGTCAAACCTGACCAGTGGGACCCATACGTCAGTGTCATGGTTAACTAACGCAATTAATTAATTGTCAAGCTAATCTTAAACTAAAAATTAGCAGGGCCGGGCCCCACATGTCAGGGACACAGGGGGGGGGGGTAGTTAGCGGGGTTGACCCGGTCAATCCCGCCGGCGTTGAGCCGCCGGCGAGGCCGAACGCGGCGGAGGGCTCGGGATTGTCGCTCCGGCGACCATCCGGGCGACGGAGACCATCTCCGAGGAGCTGGTGCTCGCGCGCATCCAGTGGGGTAGGGGGGAGGAGCCGGGGAGGCCGGAGATCGCCGGAGCAGAGCTCGCGGCGGCGGCCGGAGCTCGGGCTCGAGCGGCAGAGGGGCTGGAGGGCACGGGGAGGCCACCCGAGGGGCTCTGCAGCACCCTCGTGGCACCAGGAGCACGGTGACGCGCTCGGTTGCGGGCTGCGGTGGCCAGGGCGACGGCGGCGAGGAGCTACGGCCATGGCGGGGAAAGGGGGCTACGGCGCGAGAACGGAGGAGTGGGGAGAGGGGAACGGAGCAGAAGCTCACAGCGGACTTGACGGGCTTGTCGGCGAGCTCGGGGACGCGCTGAAGACGGCGGGGCGGCGAAGACGATCTCCGGCGACCGGAGGCGAAGATGGCGACGGCGACGGCTCCATGGGGCGCTCCGGCTTGCGTGGCTTGACAGGGAGGACGAGGACGACGGCGCGGAGCTCCTGCGTGTGTCAGAGAGGCGAGGGGAAGGCGGTGGCTACGGCTACGGCGAGCGGCGGCGACGGCGCGTTTGGGCGGTCGGGAGAGAGAGAACCAGGGGAGGAGGGGGGAATGAGAGAGAGGGAGAGAGGCGCGGGGCGTCGTGGCTTCATCCAGGGTGGCCAGAGCGATGAGGAGGGAAGCAGGAGGTGGCGGGGCTCGTGGCCGCGGCCGGTTGTGGCGCGGGCACGCAGCTGCTTGGGCGAGGGGGAGGAAGACGACAGAGGAGGAGGTCAGGTGGGCTGGGCTGGCCAACTGGGCCGGCCAGGCCGCACAGTGCTGGGCCAGCACAGGAGCTGGCCGCAGGTAAATTTTCTCCTGTTTTGTTTTTCTTTTCTATTTTCTGACATTTGTTTGGTTTAATAAAAATACTAAACCATTTTATTTTCTTATGCCAATTTTTATAGAAGCTAGTTATATTATTCCAGAGCTCCTTAATAAATGGCATAGTTTTTGGACAATATTATATATATATATAACAATATATATTGAAAGCAAATAATTACTGCATTAATTCCAAATGCCCAAAATAAATACTTATGAGCTCCTAGAAATATTGGTTTGAATTTTATCTCTCTCCAATATTTTCAGAGAGCAACATGAGCATTTTCTTGGACCTTTTTGGAGCACTTTTTATTTGGGTCATTTTCAAAAATGATTCTGAGGGTTTCACAAATCCTCATTTCAGAATTAAATGGAATTTAAACATGATGCACACATGACTAGCTAGCCTTGAGCATACCAGAACTAGGGATGTGACACTAAATACGCCTCCTCTGAATCTAGTGAGGATGAATCTGATGAAAATCTCAAGCCCAGCTACTCTAAACTTGCTAAGATTGCTGTGAAACAACAAAAGGCTTTTGAAAAGGTTCGAAACATGCTAGATAAAAGTGATGATATGTTGGGTGAAGAAATGGACCGCACTAAAACCTTGACTGATAATCTTCAGAGACTTCAGTCCAAGTTTGACAACCTTCAAGGTCACCATAACACTCTCTTATCTGATCACGAGAAGCTTTCTTATGAATTTCTTCAAAGAAAGCAAGATCTTGAAAAGCTAAGAGTGGATTATGAAGATCTTCATAAGGAGCGCGATTCATTACTTGCTCAACAAATCAACGCTACTTAGGAAGAATTTGTTCCTCCATGTTTGAAGTGCATTGAACATGAATCTGCTAATTCTTCACCTGAATGTTCAAATGCTTCTAATGTTACAAATTCTTCACTTATCTCTGCTATCACTAATTCCTCATCTGAGGACGTTGCTAGTATCACTGATGATGCAGGGCTAAAGGAATTGTACATGACAGGCATGTACAAAAGCCTCAAAGGGCATCAGACTCTTTGTGATGTGCTTAAAAAGCAGATCCTCAACAGGAACCCTAGGAAAGAGGGTATTGCCTTTGTGAGGAAACTCAATGCTGATGGAACATATTGAAGCCTGAGCAGTACCCCAAAACCTCATGGGTTGCTGCGAAGGGACCTCCAGTTGATCCATCTAACTTATCTGGCTTTACATGTGAATCTCCTCATTCTTCTGATGAGTCATTTGACTCCAACTATAAACTGTTCAAAAATCAGAATGGTGAAGTATTTGCTAGATATGTTGGCACTAACTGCAGGAACGGTTCCCCTATGAACAAAATCTGGGTTCCCAAAAGTTGCCTTGAAAGTCTTCAGGTGAATGTCCTCATGACACCACCTGTGAAGAATAGGAACTCCAGATCAAATTCTTCATATGGACCAAATTCTTCATATGGATCAAATTCCTCAACATGATCAAAATCCTCACATGATCATCATCGTGCTAACCCCTCTGTTCCGTAGGGTAGAGCTAAGGTGTCGGAGTAATGGGCCACGGGTAGGCTAACCCGAGCCCCAGAACCTTTCAAAACATCAGGGCAGACTGCGCCCTCAAGACCCCGAGATGAAGCGCCGCCTCCTGGGAGGCGGCGACAACTGTCCCTCACGACCGAGTCCCAGGGACGGCTTCGAGTTAAGCCGACTCTTGGCTGACAGCTTCAAGTTATGCCGACTCTTGGCTGACGGCTTCGAGATGAGCCGACTCTTGACTGGCGACTTCAAGATAAGACGACTATGGGAGTCGGCCCGCGACTCCAACCATCTCCTGCCTTCGCCACGATGGACGGGGCGGGGTACGGTCACTGCATGGCCGTCTCTACCCTGCCTACGAGGGGCTGGCATGGCTACAGTGTGTCGTATCACTGGAGATCTCCATCATGGCGCGACACTGTTGCCATGCCTGCCCTGACCTCAGCCTCAGTGGCGGCGCACTGTGCCCACGACGGCCTACCTGTACGGCCCGGAGACGGCGGGACCCGCCTGTCAGCGGGAGAACAGAAGACGGCGAGAGCGCCCCGAAGACGAACCCATGGGAGTCGGCCCCCCCGGAGTCGGCCGGCCCCTCCCACGGGTCCCACACACCATTAACCAGATAAGACGGGGAATGATGACAGTGATCGTCCGCCAGACGGCGGCACTGTTGCCATGACCCCATGACCAAGCCGGCGTCACCAGTAGCATGGCTAAAGTAGTCTGTAGCCGGCGAGGCCTACCAGTCGGCGGGCCCCAGCAGTCGGTGGAGAAGACGGCAACCTGAGAGACAGACGGCTGGGACCCACACTCAGCGTGATTACCATTGTAACCCTGGGGGGTAGGCCTATATAAGCCCCCCAGGGCACCCATGCAACGGGATCGCCTCTTGAGCACTAGACCAAACCATATAGGAAGGAGAGAGCTAGCCTTGCCTTCTCCTACCTCCCGAAAACAGCTCTAGGAGCAACCTTGTACTCACTTTGCCATAGTGATCATGCGGAGACCCCGCAGAGCAGCAGTAGGGGTGTTATCTCCACGGAGAGCCCTGAAGCTGGGTAAGATTCGCCCGAGTGCATGTCTTCGCCTCATCCCGCTTCCAGGCACCGGCGAAGTTCTACTCGCTCCCACCATGATAAGCCATCCCGTGGCATATGTCGTACCCAACCCCCGACATTTGGCGCCCATCATGGGGCGAGGTGCACCGCCGTCCGGAGACCTGCTCTGGACGGGAACCCTTTTCCTCCCTGGCGAGCGCTGCCAGCCCGACACGCCAGATGGAGTTTGCACCGACGCGCTGCACGGCGCCAAGATCGCCTACGCAGCCAGCTGCCTCGCCGAACTTGTCAGCGAGGTTTGCCTCTCCGACGAGCCTGCATCCGACGCAGGCACGGGCAGCCCCGAGAGCCTCCTCGCGGGCCTCCTCGACCAACTCCACGTCGCCGGCGAGCCTGCCGTAGACCTGGAGTCCATAGGCTCCACCGACCCGATGCTGGTCGACTCTGACATTCCATCGCTTGACGCGTTCCCCAACAACATGGTGGTTTACGACGAGCCGCTCCCTCACGCTGAGAGCGGCGGAAGCACCATCACAGAGGTTCTCGTCCTCGATCACGGCGAGCGCTCTGGCGAAGGCGCTTACGACCCGCTCGACGCGGCTCTGCGAGACCTATCCGCACCGATTCCGGGGGACGCTGACGCCGAGACGCTGGAGGCGCGCCGCCTTCAGCTCATCGAGGGCACAAAGAAGCTGGCAAGCATGAGACGCTTGTCGGAGGCATACCAACGTGAGATGGATCGCGCCGTGGGCGGCTCGCCGGCTCCGACTGGGCCTAGTCGCCTAGGCGCGGTCCGGCAACGCATCGTGGCAATCGCCAAACTGTTTGGGGCCGATCGCCCTGTGTACTCCATGCCTGCGAAGAACATCCGCACCGCCCAGGCGGCGGCGGATGATCTGGACAACTTCGAGGGTGAAGAGCGCCGCCTGATGACGGAGCGAGTTTAGCAGCTCCTCGACGCGGCTGCCGCGCAGAATGAAGCCGGCTGCCGCACGGAGGCGCCGCAACGACAAAATGACGACCTGCCACCCTGCCGAGATCAAGGCGCGACGTCTCGGACGCCGACTGGCGGAGTCCGCGGAAAGAAAGACAAGGAGCCGACTGTCAGCCACAGTCGGACTCGCATCACCATCGAGCGCGACCAAGACGGCCACCCCAAAGCAGTGGAACGGCGGGACGACTATCTGCCTCCCCCTCCTCACAGAGAAAGGCGAGTCTCCCCGCCACCTGTAGAGCATCCGACTCTCGACGACCGCCTTGGCCGCCGAGAGGGAGTTGGAGAAAATGACGCCCGTCACCGGAATGACCGACTCCACTGATCCCTGGTGCTGGAAGAAGAAGACAAGTTGGGTCCTCCCTGTTTTGGACCCCGCATCCGAGACGAGCCCTTTCCCAAAGGGTTCACGCTCCCCCGAGACACGCCCAAGTACACCGGCACCGTGAAGCTGGAGGACTAGCTGATTGATTACTCCACGGCCATCAATATAGCGAACGGCAACAAGCGAGTTGCCATAAGGTATGTTCCACTCATGCTCCAGGGCACGGCCCGGACATGGTTGAATAGCCTGAAGCCCCGCAGCATCAACAGCTGGGTCGACTTCACCGAGGCCTTCGTCCGCAACTTCACGAGCACGTACAAGCAACCTCCCAAGCCTCGCCAACTCTCCTTGTGCGTGCAAGGCCCCGACGAGTCCACTCGCGACTACCTCACGCGCTGGGCCGAGCTTCGGAACTCTTGCAAGGGCATGCACGAGGTGCAGGCTATCGAGTACTTTACTGCCGGGTGCAGAGAAGGCACCCTCCTCAAGCACAAGCTCCTCTGCGACGAGCCATAGACCCTCGACGAGCTGCTGGTCACAGCAGACAAGTATGCCACAGCCGACTCCTCCATGAAGGCGGAGATTCAAGTTAGTGCGACTGGCAAAGTAGCCCCTCAGGCTCCCAAAACTCCGGCTGGGGGCACCAGTCGGCGGCAGCAGCAAAGCGACCACAAGCGCAAAGCCCCACAGCCGGCTTCCAACAGCCGGCAAGTGGCGACAGTCGAAGACCAACAGCCGGAGGGGCAGCCTCCGACCAAGCGACAGAAAGGCGACAAGTCCAACTGGTTGCCGGCCTTCTCCTACGAGCAGGCTCTAGATGGCCCCTGCAAGTTCCACAGCGGTGCGAAGCTGTCAAATCACACCACCCGGAAATGCCACTGGCTCACTAGAATCGCCAAGGGAGACGGCCTACTCCCTCCCCCGCCTGCTGGGCCGCCGCCTCCACCACCGCCCCAGCAGCCGGCTGTCAGGCCTATCGGTGCAATACAAGACGAGTACCCAGATGAGCACGGAGCCTATGTGGTGTTCACCAGTGTGGCGGACGATCGACGCAGCAGGCGGCTGCAGCAGCAAGAGGTGAACGCAGTCGCGTCAAGCACTCCAGAGTTCATGCACTGGTCCGAAAAGCCTATCAGTTGGAGCAGAGCAGATCACCCAGAGGTGATGCCGAATCCGGGCTCCTATGCCCTGGTCTTAGGCACCACACTCGCCACGGATAGTCGGGCCGCTCGTTTCTCGCGAGTGCTGATAGATGGAGGCAGCAGTATCAACATCCTGTACAAGGATACCATGGAGAAGTTAGGAATCAAGCAAAGACAGCTTTAGAGCAGCCGGACCGTGTTCCACGGCATTGTTCCTGGCCTTTCTTGCTCACCAATCGGCAAAATCCTGATAGACGTCCTCTTTGGGGACAAAGATTATCTCCACCGAGAGCCAGTTTGGTTTGAAGTGGTGGACCTCGAAAGCCCGTACCATGCATTGCTTGGCCGACCTGCTTTGGCCAAGTTCATGGCGGTCCCCCACTACGCCTACCTCAAGATGAAGATGCCGAGTTCCAAGGGGATTCTAACCGTAGCCGGCGACTATAGAAAGTCGTCCGCTTGCGCGGCCGAAAGCAGTTGGCTGGCCGAGTCCTTGGTGATCGCAGCTGAGAAGCGGCTTCTTGATCGGGTTGTGGCGATGGCCGGCAAGCAGCCTGAGATGTCGCCTGACCCCAAGGAGTCGGAAGCAGAAGGATCGTTCAAGCCGGCCAGAGAAACGAAGAAGATACCCTTGGACCCGGAGCACCCAGAGAGGTATGTTGTCATGGGTACGAACCTTGACAGCAAATAGGAAGGCGAGCTCGTCGATTTCCTTCGTGAGAATCGAGACATCTTCGCATGGTCCCCTAAATACATGCCAGGTGTACCGACGGAATTTGCCGAGCACAAGTTACATGTCCGGTATAATGTGAACCCCGTCAGGCAGCCCTTGCGCCGCCTGTCAGAAGAGAAGAGAAGAGTTGTTGGAGAAGAGATAGCCCGGCTCCTGGCAGCCGGCTTCATTATGGAAGTGTTTTTCCCAGAGTGGCTAGCAAACCCAGTCCTGGTGCTGAAGAAGAACAAGCAGTGGTGGATGTGTATCGACTACACAAGCCTCAACAAAGCCTGCCCCAAGGATCCATTCGCTCTGCCAAGAATTGATCAGGTGATAGACTCCACAGCCGGATGCGAGCTGTTGAGTTTCTTAGATGCATATTCTGGATATCACCAGATCAAGCTGAACCCGGCTAACAGACTGAATACCGCCTTCATCACGCCGTTTGGTTCCTTCTGCTACCTGACCATGACGTTTGGCTTGAGGAATGCCAACGCCACCTTTCAGCGTTGCATGCAGAATGCCTCCTCAAGCAACTCGGCAGAAATGCCCACGTCTACGTGGATGATGTGGTGGTGAAGACGGAAAAGCGCGGAACACTGTTGGAAGACCTCAGGGAAACCTTTGAGAATCTGTGCCGATTCCAGATCAAGCTCAACCCTGAGAAGTGCGTCTTCGGAGTACCAGCCGGCCAACTCCTTGGCTTCCTGGTCTCTGAACGCGACATAGAGTGCAACCCCGTGAAGATCAAGGCCATCGAGAGGATGGAAGTACCCAGATGACTGTTAGATGTGCAAAAGTTCACCAGCTGTTTGGCGTCCATCAGCTGATTCATCAGTCGGCTGGGCGAGAAGGCTCTCCCCTTATATCAGCTCATGAAGAAGACGACCTTTTTTGAGTGGACTCCCAAGGCGGATGAAGCTTTTCTCCAACTGAAGAAAATGTTGACTACGCCCCCTGTGCTGGCGGCCCCGACTCCCAAAGAGCCCATGCTCCTGTACATCGCCGCCACCAGCCGGGTAGTCAGCACAGTCATTGTAGTCGAATGCAAGGAGGAAGGCAAGGCGCTACCTGTCCAGAGACCGGTATATTACCTGAGCGAAGTACTGTCGACCTCCAAGCAGAACTACCCCCACTACCAGAAGATGTGCTACGGCGTGCACTTTGCCGCCAAGAAGTTGAAGCCTTACTTCCAGGAGCATCCAATCACTGTGGTCTGCACAGCCCCACTTGCCGAGATCATTGAAAGCCGAGATGCTTCTGGCCGAGTGGCCAAATGGGCCATCGATCTGGCTCCCTACACCATGTACTACCAGCCCCGCACCGCCATCAAGTCACAGGCACTGGCTAACTTCCTCGTCGACTGGGCCGAGACCCAGTACCTGCCGCTAGCGCCCGACTCCACCCATTGGCGGATGCATTTCGACGGCTCCAAGATGTGCACCGGCTTGGGAGCCGGTGTTGTCCTCACTTCCCCCAAAGGCAACAAGCTCAGATATGCGCTGCAGATCCATTTTGCCGCCTCCAACAACATTGCTAAGTACGAGGCGCTCATTCACGGGCTCCGGCTTGCTAAAGAACTCGGCATTCGCCGGATCCTGTGTTTCGGCGACTCCGACTTGGTGGTCCAGCAATCATCTGGCGACTGGGACGCCAAGGATGCAAACATGGCGAGCTACCGCTTCCTTGTGCAGCAACTCAACTGATATTTTGAGGGGTGCGAGTTCCTTCATGTGCCAAGAAATGACAATGACCAAGCAGACGCTCTGGCACGAATCGGCTCCACCCGCCAAGCGATACCATCCGGCGTCGCCCTTCGGCGCCTCCTCAAGCCGTCTATCAAGCCTTCACCAGAATCGGACTCCATCTTTGTGCCGGCTCCACCCGAAGAAGTCGGATCCGACTCCAAGAGCGCTCCAGTCAAAGCCGGCCCGGGGACTTTAGAACCCGGCTCGGTGACTGCGGCGACCAAACCGATGACTCCAGAACTCGGCCCGGGGACTGCTCCAGAACTCGGCCCGGGGACTTCATCAATCCAACAAGCGGCTGCGGACTCCAACCCACCGCCTCCCAGCCCAGCCGCCCTCGTCCAAGTCGCAGTACTGGTAGTCGAAGAAATAGCAGCACCCTCATGGGCACAGCCCATCCTCAAGTTCCTGGTGAGCAAAGAACTGCCAATTGATGAAACCTTGGCTCGGCAAGTACAACGCCGAGCGGCAGCCTACACCATAGTCAACAGAGAGTTGGTCAGGCGCAGCGTCACTGGCGTCTACCAGCGTTGCTTCGAGCCAGAGCAAGGCCAAGCAATTCTCAGAGACATCCATGAAGGCGAGTGCGGACACCATGCGGCTTCAAGAGCACTCGTCGCCAAAGCCTTCCGGCACAGCTTCTTCTGGCCAACTGCCCTAGAAGGGGCCAAAGAATTAGTCCAAAAGTGCAAAGGGTGCCAGATGTTCCGCTCCAAGTCACATCAGCCGGCTTCCGCACTCAAGACTATTCCCATCGCCTGGCCCTTTGCGGTTTGGGGCCTGGACATGGTGGGACCATTCAAAACAGCACGGGGCGGCCTAACTCACTTACTTGTCGCGGTGGACAAGTTCACCAAGTGGATAGAAGTAAAGCCCATCAAGAAGTTGAATGGTCCGACTGTAGTGACTTTCATCGCCGACATCACGACTTGGTACGGCATACCGCACAGCATCATCACCGACAACGACACAAATTTCGCGAAAGGTGCCTTGGCCTGTTTCTGCACGACTCAGGGCATCCGACTGGACTTAGCGTCCGTTGCCCATCCGCAGTCAAACGGCCAGGTAGAGCAAGCAAACGGCCTCATCTTGTCTGGCACCAAGCCTCGACTGGTCGAACCACTGGAGCGTTCGGCCGGCTACTGGCTTGACGAGTTGCCAACCGTCCTCTTGAGTCTGCGCACGACTCCAAACAAGTCAACCGGCTTCACACCCTTCTTCCTCGTCTACGGTGCTAAAGCCGTCATCCCGACGGACATAGAGTTCGACTCTCCGCGAGTCACCATGTACACCAAGGAAGAAGCAGAAGAAGCACGTCAAGACGGTGTCGATCTGCTGGAAGAGGGGCCAGCTGTTGGCACTCAGCCGGTCCAGCATCTACCAACAGAGCCTGCACCGATACTACAACAGGAAGGTCAGGCCGAGATCTTTCGAAGAGGGCGACCTTGTGCTCCGACTAATCCAGCGAACAGCTGGTCAGCACAAGCTGTCGGCGCCTTGGGAAGGCCCCTTCATCATCAGCAAAGTGTTGGGCAACGAATCCTACTACCTGATCGACGCTCAGAAGCCCCGAGCATGCAAGAGGGACGACTCCGGCAAAGAGATGGACCACCCATGGAACGCAAATCTCCTCCGAAGATTTTACAGTTGATGCAGTATGTATCATGCTACCCTTTGTATTAAAAGTACCAAGACTTCAGGCCCCCCGAGACAAGCTCGGGGACTGCCCTTTTTGTTATCTGTATGATAAAAATTATGCCTTCGAGTTTACTACTCTTTGTCATGCCGCTTGGCACCGGGCTCGACTAAGTCGGCCCGGGGACTCGCCGCCTCGCGCTATGAAATGCTTCCCGCAGTCAGACAAGTAGTGTGTGGCGCCTAAGCCGTCTCCTATCAGAAGCCGCAGCTCACAGAGCGACTGTTTCGTAGGCAGGAGTAAGGAAGAACGGGCGCCCACATGAAAAATGGCTAAGGACCCAAAGCACAAACATAGCCTAAGACGGCTTCCAGCCTCTCTGAGGCAAAGCCGACTCATGAGTAGTCGGCTTGTCGCTTTCTTCTAGCTTAAGAAAAGCCGACTCGTAAGTAGTCGGCTTACCGCTTTCTA
Organism: Triticum dicoccoides; assembly: GCF_002162155.2. NCBI lineage: Eukaryota > Viridiplantae > Streptophyta > Magnoliopsida > Poales > Poaceae > Triticum > Triticum dicoccoides. The sequence continues at coordinate 602,175,716 of NC_041385.1, forward strand.
TCCGACTTGTTAAAAGACTCTAAAATGGCCAAGTACTTGCCTTTCCAAAGTAGCCAAGCGTTTGATCCAGTGGCAGTCCGCAGAGCGGTTGTCCGACTGGCAAGGCGGCAACAAAGGGAAGATGGCAAAGGAAAAAGCCAAAAGAGCAATGAGCAAGGAAAGATAGAATTCGGATAAATATTTACATAACATAGGCCCTTGGCCGAATCTTCAAGTAGAAGTTCAAAATAGACCCCGCGGGTGGAATTGTTTGAATTAACCAAGTTCTTCAAAGACTACTAAGACAGATAAAATGGAGGCAAGACAACAGCCTACGAGGCGGCATCTGGATTTGAAGGGTCGGAGGAGACGACGGTGTCAGGCGCCTGGGCGGCCGGCTGGGCAGTGTCGGCTTGATCGTCTCCGGCGGCAGCCGCGTTCTCCGGACGCTGCTCGTTGCTGGAGGCGCAATCGAGCTGAGGCTGGTCGCCCGTTCCGTCTTCTGGCGCCTCCATCTCGCCTCCGTCCTCCGCCTCGCCTTCCTCATTGGCGCTGGGTTCATCCCGAACCACTCCGGCGGCGCCTCCCTGCCGTCTTCAGCCCGATCAGGGACGAAGACGTTGGTGTCCATGTAGTTGGCGATCGCCGCTGCACGCGTGACAAGGGTGTCTTCCATGGCTATCAGCTCCGCCTGGGCCTCTGACCGGAATGCGGCCAGCCGGTCCAGGTCCAGCCCTGGATACCACACCTTGACGAATTCCAAGGCCCGGCACGCTCCAGCCCGGGCCGAGGAACCCTTCCAAGCCTCAAGATGACCAGTTGCGACCTCCAGCCAGTCGGCAGTCCGACTGGAGGTGCGCAGAACCGGCATGTCTGGCCATAGGGCGGCAATGGCCTGGGCACCGGCACGTTGAAGCCGGCGCAGCATCCGATGGGCCGGCCGCAGACGGGCCTCGATGCTCAGAAGCTGCTCGTCAAGGGTTCGGGGGGCGTTGGCGGCAATCTCCGCACCATCTGCCCTCCGCGCCTCGCGATCTGCCTCGATGGCTTGAGTGGCCGCCTGCGAGTGGCCACGGAAGAAGTCTGCCAAGACAAAAAAGAAGCAAGTCAGAATCAGGAGTCGGCCCGACCCATAGTCGGCAGCTCAAAGGAAACCAAGAAACTCACCGTCGATGATGTCCTTGATCTCATGGAAGCCGGAAGTCAGCTGCGCCTCCTTGTCGGTCCAGGAGGAGCGCTCGCTCTCGAACTCGGCCAGGAGCGCAACCTCTTTCTTCTCTGCCTCCTCCTGCACCTTCTTGAGCAGCTCCTTTTGCTCCGCCAGCTGCGCGGCCAGCGGATCACGCTCCGCGGCGAGCTTGCCGCACTTCTCCCCCTTGGCGCGCAAGGCGGTGTTGGCCTTTCCCAGCTGCTGCTGAAGAGTGGCATTGGCCTCTGAAGAATAAAAAAGAAAGACGTTAAGTCATCAACAAAGAAAGTCGCTGAGAAGATCCGGCCCGACTGCTCAGCAGTCGGCCGAAATCTCGGGGACTACAGCCCGCGGGTGCGCCAGCGCGCCCCCGCGAAGAAGAAAGAAGACTCACTCCGGCTCTCCGACAAGTCGGCAGTCCGCTTGCCCAGCTCCTCAACATTACGGTTGAAAGCAGTGACGCGAGGTTGTGATACTCCTGCAATAAGAATTTTAGACTAAGATAAGCATCGGAACTCGCCAGAAGGAGTTCCGAGCCGCCTGCTCAGCAGCCGGCCCGAAACTCGGGGACTACACCCAGTGGGTGCGCTGGCGCGCCCCCACAGAGAAGAACAAAGAAAAGCAAAGTCAAAAAATGAAGCGTACCCGGACAGCTACTCGTGACGCCACATGCGCCTTGGTGCAGCTCTGGATGGCGTCGCCCTCGGCCCGCAGCTTCGCCTGAATGTCCAGAAGTGCCTGGTTCAGCGGGCCCGTGCCGCCTCCTCACACCCACCCAACAGGCGCGGCGCTTGTCGCCTCGGCATCTGGGATGGCCGAGCTGGCGGTGCCGGTCTCCAAGGGCCGTGGCGCCGAAGTTGCCTTCTCAAGACGGCGACGCACTGGCGAGGCGACTTGAAGGAGCAGCTTCGCCACAGACTCGTCCTCAGTCGGCGGCACCAGCGGGCCTGCCGGCTGTTTACCTTGCGCACTCCCAGATGGTGGCGGAGGCGGCGGTGGCAGCACGATCGTGTCCGACATGGAGGCCTCGCCGCTCTCCCTCTCCATGACGGGGTTCTCGCCGCCGGCTTCCCCAGTCTGCCCTGTGAACTCTGGGGGCGGCTGCGCGGAGTTCAGGGGGATGACGAGCAATGCCGACAAGAGGAGCGCGGCCTCCTCAGCTCGCCGCCTTGCCGCCACGGCGGCTTCGGCCTCGTCCAGCTTCCTCTAGGCGGAGGCAGCCATCTTCTCGGCCCCCGCCTTCTCCAGACGGGCGGCTTCATCCTCGTCGCGCTTCTCCCGCGCGTTCCACTCCGTCACCTCCCGAAGGTCGGCGGCGGGATCAATCCGCTGAGTACTGGCGGAAGTCTCTGCCGACCCCATGACGGAGGCGGCGGCGACCCTCTCGAAGGTGAGGGGAGCCCTGAGGCGAAGAAAGCATATAAAAGATTTGGACAAAAATCCACCAAGAGCAAAACAAGTCAAGAGCGGAGGCACTTACGCGGAGACCAGTGGCGGCTTCTTCACTTTGTTGCGGAAGCAGTTGGCCTTCGCGACCGCCTCCTCCCTCTGGGTCGCGGTGGCCACCCCCTTGAGCTTCTTCGTCCGGCCGCCAAGAAAGCTCGGCCCGGCCCGGCGCCTCTTCGCGCCGCCTTGACCACCCAAGCCGGCGGCGGAACTCGCGCTCGGCTGGCCGACCCTTGATTGGTGGCGTGGGGTGGCTTCCCCCTTGGCATCGTCATTAGGCCAGTCGGCAAAAGTGGCCGAGGGCCTGAAGCCTCCTCCTCCTCCTCCTCCTTCGGCGTCGGCCTCCATCGTCGTGGCCCCCAAGTCCGGGTCGTTGATGTCGCTCTCCGCTCGATCGGGGACGAATTGGCGGGCCAAGCCCGCGGTGCCGGCTGAAGGCTGGATGAGGGGGTTCTGACTCAAGAAAAACCAAAAAGATTAGAAGTCAGATTCGGCTGCAAAGAAGACAAAAGAAGAAGAAAGACGACTTATGACAGGCGGAGGGTTGGGGCATGAGTATGGCTCCTTGCCGAACTGCCAAGTCGCCGCGAGGTTGCAGTTGGAGATATAGTTCACCATGTCCGCCACCTCCGCGTGGGGCATGTCCTTGGAGCAGAGCCGACTCGGATCCCGGTGGCCGCTCATCTGATAGATCAGATGAGGTCGGCCTTGGAGCGGAAGGACTCGGCGCGCCATGAAGGCGGCCAGCAAGTGGGACCCTGTCAAGCCCTCCGACTGCGTCAGAACTCGGAGTCGCGCGACGGCGGCGGCACTAGCGGGAGTCAGCATCTTGACCCGGCGGGACTAGTTGGGGAGCCTCCCAGCCGGTGCGCCGGCTTTGAAAGGCGGCAGATTGACCCAGTCGCCGTCTGCGGCGACGTTCTTCACATAGAAGTAAGAACACTGCCACATCTTCACCGACTTGATCAGCAGGATGGCGGGAAACGGATTGTCGGCCACCGACCTCCGTATCGCGATGAAGGCGCCGCTCTGTGCCGGCACGCCGGCGACGTGCGTGCCGAGCTTTGACTGAAAGAACTCTCACCACAGTTCGATTGTGGGGAGAACACCAAGGAAGCCTTCGCACAAGGTGGCGAAGGCGGCCAGCAGCACCACCGTGTTCGGGGTGAGATGGTGCGGCTGGAGCCCGTGGAACTCCAAGAAGGAGCGGAAGAAGCCGCTCGCCGGCAGCCCCAAGCCGCGCATGAGGTGCGAGCGGAATACGACCCACTCGCCCTCCTCCGGCACCGGCGATATTTCCCCCTCCGGCGTGGCGCGGGCTCGCAGTAGGTCTACGCCGGGGAGGCGGCGCGTCTTGCGGAGGAACTCGATGATGTCGTCGTCCACCTCGGAGCTGTCCCACACGCCGAAGCGCATGGCAGCAGGTGCGGCGGCAGAGGAAGAGCTCATCGTCGCAAGCATGGCGTAGCTCGGTGCGGCGGCGGCAAGAGGAAGAAGAAGCAAGAAGGAAGCAAGGGGAGTAGGGGAGATGGGCGCGCGTGCTTCGCCGCTCCTTTCCTCCTGCCTACTTATAGGCTCATGGGCTGAGAAGCCGATGGGGCGGGCGTGGGATTAACTGCGCCCTGGCCCCCACGCCCCCACGATTTAGCACACGCAATAACTGCGTGCAGTTACGATATGGGAAACCCAACCGTCCGCACGGCCGCAGCAAATCCGCTCGCGTGCTGAAGCACGGTAGTGGCGGGCCCCGCCTGAGGTCCTGCCTGTCGCGCGCGTGGGTGGGCAGACTGACCCCGCCACGTGGCGCCACGCGACGGACCCGCAACCGGCGGCTGCCCGGAAGCTTATCAGGCACGCTGCCAGGGACCCCGCTGCAACGTTCAAACTCCCTAAGAGGCAAGACGGCTTTTTGCGAGTCCAACTCCAGCTAGTCGGCTTGGGGGAAGACGGTGAGCGAGGCCGAGATTCGACCCCCAAAGAGATGAAACTGTTGAGGCTCCCCGACACGTCTCCCGCGGCGCCTCCCCAGCTTCGCGGACTACTGTCGGAGTAATGGGCCACGGGTAGGCTAACCCGAGCCCCAGAACCTTTCAAAACATCGGGGCAGACTGCGCCCCTCAAGACCCTGCGATGAAGCGGCGCCTCCTAGGAGGCGGCAGCAACTGTCCCTCACTGCCGAGTCCCAGGGACAACTTCGAGTTAAGCCGACTCTTGGCTGACAGCTTCGAGTTAAGCCGACTCTTGGCTGACGGCTTCGAGATGAGCCGACTCTTGGCTGGCGACTTCAAGATAAGACGACTATGGGAGTCGGCCCGCGACTCCAACCATCTCCTGCCTTTGCCACGATGGACGGGGCGGGGTACGGTCACTGTGTGGCCGTCTCTACCCTGCCTACGAGGGGCTGGCGTGGCTACATGCGCCATATCGCTGGAGATCTCCATCGTGGCGCGACACTGTTGCCATGCCTGCCCTGACCTTAGCCTCAGTGGGCGGCGCACTGTGCCCACAACGGCCTACCTGTACGGCCCGGAGACGGTGGGACCCGCCCGTCAGCGGGAGAACAAAAGACGGTGAGAGCGCCCCGAAGACGGACCTGTGGGAGTCGGCCCCCCGGAGTCGGCCGACCCCTCCCACGGGCCCCGCACGCCATTAACCAAACAAGACGAGGAATGACAACAGTGATCGTCCGCCAGACGGCGGCACTGTTGCCGTGACCCCATGACCAAGCCGGCGTCACCAGTAACATGGCTACAGTAGTCCGTAGCCGGCGGGGCCTACCAGTCGGCGGGCCCCAGCAGTCGGCGGAGAAGACGGCAACTTGAGAGACAGACGGCTGTGACCCACACTCAGCCGGATTACCATTGTAACCCTGGGGGGTAGGCCTATATAAGCCCCCCAGGGCACCCATGCAACGGGATCGCCTCTTGAGCACTAGACCAGACCATATAGGAAGGAGAGAGCTAGCCTTGCCTTCTCCTATCTCCCGAAAACATCTCTAGGAGCAACCTTGTACTCACTTTGCCATAGTGATCATGCGGAGACCCCGCAGAGCAGCAGTAGGGGTGTTATCTCCACGGAGAGCCCTGAAGGTGGGTAAGATTCGTCGGCGTGCATGTCTTCGCCTCATCCCGCTTCCAGGCACCGGCGACGTTCTACTCGCTCCCACCATGATAAGCCATCCCTTGGCATATGTCGTACCCAACCCCCGACATAAGGGATATGAATATGAGCACTATTCTTCTAATCATTATGTTCATAAGTCCTCGAAGAATTTATCTACTTAGTCATATGCTTACCCTAACTCCTCTCATGTAGAACGAAGCACACTGGCTTCTATGCCACCTTTCTCATATGGTGCTCGCAAAGTGATGAACTCTTTGCCACCCCTTTAGATGTGGGTGGTGAAGAAAAAGAACTAATCTCTTATGCAGGGTCAGGTCTCCAGACGGGCTCAAAACGTCTGAAGAATTTGCTGGAGACCTGAACAGTGCCTGAAAGGACGCAGGCTAATCATGAAGAAATGAATTCTCATTTCTCACGTCCTCATACTGATTTATCTGTGCTATTGCATGATGAAATTGATCCGATGATTGTCATATTCTTCACTGATGAAGTACATGAGTTCGTAAGTTGCACTAATTCATCTACAGGATGATCAACCCAAAGCAAATGAGTGGGTCCTTGATAGTGGATGTACAAATCACATGACTGGTGACAAGAATCTATTGATGGATGCTCCTTTATCACCGTCGCATCTGAAGCATATCATCTTCGCTGACAAAGGCAAAAGTTAGGTATTGGGTCTAGGTAAGGTTGCGATCTCAAATGATAGACACATGGACAAAGTCACGCTTGTCGAATCCTTAGGATACAACATCATGTCTGTCTCAATGCTTTGTGATCTTGATATGGTTGTTGTCTTTGGCAAATATCATTGTGTTGTGATCATGGAAGCTGACAATTCCAAAGTCTTCAAAGGCTTTAGGAGAGGAGACTTGTACATTGTTGATTTCTCTACAGGACCACAATCGGCTGTATCCTTACTCGCAAAAGCTTCAGAAGGCTGGCTATGGCATCGACGACTTGGTCATGCTGACATGAGGAATCTGCACACGCTCGCGAAGAATAAGCATGTCATTGGCATTGAGAATGTCAAATTCCTCAAGGATCACTTATGCGGAGCCTGTGAAGCTGGAAAGATGACAAAGGCCAAGCATCCAGCGAAGACTATCATGACTACCACTCGACCATTTGAATTGCTTCACATGGATCTTTTTGGTCCCAAACATTATTCTGCAATTCTCAATGATGCATCTCTATATGGCTTTGTTATTGTTGATGATTATTCTCGTTACACATCGGTGCACATTGTCACTTACAAACATGAGGTGCATGAAGTCTTCAAATGATTTTCCTTGAGGGCTTCAAGCAACTTTGGTGTGAAGATCAAGCACATCAGAAGTGACAATGGGACCGAGTTCAAGAATTCCGGTCTTGATGACTATCTTGATGAACTTGGTATTACTCATGAGTTATCTGCTCCTTATACTCCTCAGCAGAATGGCGTCGTGGAGCGCAAGAACAGGACCCTCGTTGAGATGGCTTGCACTATGCTTGACGAATACAAGACACCTCGTCGTTTCTGGATTGAGGCCATTGATACTGCGTGCCATGTCATCAACAGGGTATATCTTCACAAATTCTTCAAGAAGACTGCCTATGAACTCCTCACTAACAAGAAACCCAATGTGAGTTACTTCAAAGTCTTCGGTGCTAAATGCTGGATTAGAGATCCTCATCACAACTCTAAATTTGCACCAAAAGCACATGAGGGTTTTATGCTTGGTTATGGAAAGGACTCGCACACCTACAGAGTCTTCAACAACGTTCTTCACAAAGTTGTTGAAACTGTAGATGTGCGGTTCGATGAGACTAATGGCTCGCAAAGAGAGCACCTACCTTCCGTGTTAGATGAACCAACACCTGAAGAATCTATCAAGTTCAAGGCTACTGAGGATGTCATTCCCACCGAAGAATCTGCTGAAGAATTCATTCCAGAACGTGATGAACGTCGAGCTGGCGCACCTGAAGAAAATGGTGCTGAGGAAAATTCTCCTGAAGAAAATGTGGATCAAATTCCTCGAAGACAACCCGCTCATCCTCGTATTGCAAATGAAGTGCAAGTAGAGAAGATCATTGATGACATTGAAGCACCAGGTCCTCTCACACGCTCAAAAACTTCACATTTGTCTAACTTTTGTGGGCACTTTGCTTTTGTCTCTATCACAGAGCCCACTAAGGTAGATGAAGCATTTCTGGAGCCTGAGTGGATTCAAGCTATGCAAGAAGAATTACATCAGTTCGAGCTCAACAACGTCTGGGAACTGGTCAAACGTCCAGATCCTCGCAAGCACAACATTATTGGCACAAAGTGGATCTACTGCAATAAGCAAGATGAAAATGGCCTTGTGGTGAGGAATAAGGCACGGCTTGTAGCTCAAGGCTACACACAGGTTGAAGGAATTGATTTCGATGAAAATTTTGCACCTGTTGCTAGACTTGAGGCTATTCATATATTACTTGCTTATTCTAACCATCATAATATCACCTTATATCAAATGGATGTGAAAAGTGCATTCCTCAATGGTAAGCTTGAGGAAGAAGTATATGTTGCTCAACCCCCAGGTTTTGAAGATCCAAAGAATCCTACAAAGTCTTCAAACTCAACAAGGCCCTATATGGCCTCAAGCAAGCCCCTCGGGCGTGGTATGATACCTTGAAGGAATTCCTCATGAAGAAAGGCTTCAAACCTGGTTCACTCGACCCTACTCTTTTCAGTAAGTCATATGATGATGAATTGTTTGTGTGTCAAATATATGTTGATGATATTATCTTTGGCTGTACTGATCAACGATATAGTGATGAATTTGCCTATATGATGAGTGAAGAATATCAAATGTCTATGATGGGAGAATTGTAATTCTTTTTAGGTCTTCAAATTTGTCAACAGCGCAATGGGATATTCATATCTCAGGAGAAATACCTCAAGGACCTATTGAGGAAATTCGGCATGTAAGATTGCAAAGGGGTCAAAATTCCAATGCCCACAAATGGCCATCTATGCACTGATGAAAATGGTAAAGACTTCGATCAAAAGGTATAGCGATCCATGATTGGCTCTTTATTGTACCTATGTGCATCTAGGCCGGATATTATGCTTAGTGTTTGCATGTGTGCCCGATTTCAAGCTACACCGAAGGAATCACACCATAAGGCTATGAAGCATATTCTTCGATATCTAGCTCACACACCAACAATTGGATTATGGTATCCCAAGGGCTCTTCGTTTGATCTCATTGGATATTCAGACTCTGACTATGCTGGCGATCGCGTGGACTGCAAGTCAACGTCAGGCACATGCCATTTCCTCGAAGAAACAGAACTGTGTATCACTCTCCACTGCAGAAGCTGAGTACATTGCTGCTGGATCGTGCTGTGTTCAATTACTTTGGATGAAGCAAACACTCAAGGACTATGGCATCAACGTGAAGAATGTGCCTCTCTACTGCGACAATGAGAGTGCTATCAAGATTGCTCATAACCCAATTCAGCACTCGAAGACCAAGTACATCCAGATTCATCATCATTTTCTTCGTGATCATGTGTTGAAGGGCGATATCTCCATCGACCATGCAAGCACTGAAGATCAGCTAGCCGATATCTTCACTAAGCCCTTGGATGAGAAGAGATTTAGCAAGTTGTGGTGTGAGCTAAATATCCTAAAATCTTCGAATGTTCTCTGAAATGGACACACATCCTAACACTTATGCTGACTTGATGACTTAGATGCGCAACACATGAAGTAACGTTTTTCTTCAATCAATGAAGACTAACCCTCTAAGTGTGAAGAAATTAATGAAGAAATTGATTCTCAGAGCCCTACGACAATTGTACGCGGTGTCTGAAATCAGCTTTCTTATACGGTGGGTCACGCCACCAACCAAAGTTGAAAATCTTCAATTTGAATTTTTTCTTTGTTTTGAAATTCCTCAGTTTTTCAAATTATTCAACTTGGCTTTGTCCTCACCATTTCCGGTGTTGTTCTTCATT
>NC_041385.1:602185718-602209383 GCF_002162155.2 Triticum dicoccoides
GAATAGGCGATTTTTATGAATTCTTCACTGAGGAATTTGCCCGTGAGGAAATTCCTTAGCGAAGAACTATTAGCAGCGGAATAAGTACTCAGAAGTAAGCATAACAGAATACAAGCATGGTCATCATGATGAAATGAAGACTAGCACAGAGTACAGAAAGCGTAATCACAGGATAACACAAGATGAAGACAAACAGACTGAAGAAATTGAACTGAGGAAATTGAGAAAGTCTTTAGTCAAAGTCTTCAAACACAGATATGAACAAACACTCAACACAGTAATGAGGAAATGAAAGAGTTGAGGAAATAGAACCAGTAGGTTGGTGAAGACAATGATTTGGTAGACCAGTTCCAACTACTGTCTCAGTTGTACGTCTGGTTGGAGCGGCTGAGTATTTAAACTCGAGGACACACAGTCCCGGACACCCAGTCACTGAGCACGCAGCTCAGGACACCCAGTCCTCACCGTATTCTCCTTGAACTAAGGTCACGCAGACCTCGTCCAATCACTCGTGGTAAGTCTTCAGGCGACTTCCAAACCTTCACAGAGTTGGTCACTCGGCGATCCACAATTCCTCTTGGATGCTCTAGACCTTGACGCCTAACCGTCTGGAAGAAGCACAGTCTTCAAAGGTAACAAGCGTCGGATCCACGCAGGATCAATTTGTTCAGTGATCCTCAATCACTTTGGGTTTGTAGGTGTTTGGGTTTGGGGTTTTTCCTCACTTGATGATTTTCGCTCAAAGTCCTCGGAGGATGGGTTGCTCTCAAACGACAAGTGTCAAGTTCTCTCGGAGAAGCCAACCAGCTAGTGGTTGTAGGGGGCGGCTATTTATAGCCTAGGGAGCATCCCGACATGATAAGACATAAATGCCCTTCAATGATATGACCGTTAGGTGGATAAGATATTTTGGGACAGCTGGCGCGCAGCACAACAACGGTCGGAAATTTGACTCTCAAATTCCTCAGGGCTATCATGTTCCTCACTGTGTAGGTAATTCGCACTGGCGAATTCCTAACTCCTCAGTCAGAACAATTTCATCAGCGACCAGAAGAACTTCGTCTCTGTCACTGAAGAAAGTGACTGAACTGTATGAGATTTCCAAAGGCTTCACTCGAAGGGATTGGTAGGTGTAGGATTTTGAGTTGAGCATCACATGGAAATTTTTCCTTAGTATTTCCTCGACCCCCTTTAACAGTATGGTGTTTCCTATGACTCAAGAAGGAGAAAATGAAACTACAAAAACAAAAGTCTTCATGCTTCATGTTCCACAAATGAATACTAAGTCTTCAAGGTCACACCAATTTCTTCACTTTCAACGTCTTCAGAAAGTCTTCAGAATATCAAAGTCTTCAGTTGAAGAACTTCATTTTTAGGGGTCGACTTTCTCTGTAAATATCAAACTCCTCATAGACTTATAGACCTGTGTACACTCACAAACGCATTAGTCCCTTAACCTATAAGTCTTCAATACACCAAAATCACTAAGGGGCACTAGATGCACTTACCATCTCCCCCTTTTTGGTGATTGATGACAACATAGGTTAAGTTTTCAATGGGGATAAACATATGAAGTGTATACACTGATATTGAGGAATTTGATTGCAAGATATAGAAGAACTCCCCCTGAAGATGTGCATAGTGAGGAATTTGCTTTTGAGGCAATGCACATTTGAAGAGTTGAATCATGGAGATCTCCCCCTATATCTTGTAATTCATACACGCATTTGATATATAATATGAAGAATTTGAAATGCATGATGAAATATGGTGCCTGATGAGATTCAGCATGCGTGCAATGTCATTAATGAGGAATAAGCATGCAAAGCATAATGCAACAAAAGTATCAGTGCACCATCGGGTTTAAGATTACAACTCGATCCAAACAAAAGTTTCAGAAGAACGAGAGTTGTAGCTTTTAGAAAAAAATGCCCTTAATATAGACCCACTTGAAGATTAACCCAGATTTCTCCCCCTTTGTCATCAAATGACCAAAAGGATTGAAACTGAGGACTAACGCCCCTGAAGAATTTCAAGTCGATGGAGGAGCGCCAGCGTTGTCGGGGTTGTTTGTTGTAGCAGGGCCTGCCGCAGTGTCGTCCAAATCTTCATACTCATCAGTGTCACGCGATGAAGAATAATAGCTGGCCACCAAGGAAGGAACTTTGACCTTCTTGAATTTCTTCGGTGGAGGTGCAGACCAGTCAAATTCTTCCTTGAGACCCATATTGTTCAGATCTGCCGCGCTGTAGACATGAGAGAGAACAGCCCAGGTACGGTTGAAGGTTTCATGGAGGTAGTATTGGTTTTTCTTCACTGCATTGTGTGTTGAGGTCATGTTGTGAAGAATCGAACCAAACTGACGCTTGACCCATTTATGATTGCGATCAACCTTCTGATGAAGACTGAGGAGTAACTCACGGTCAGTCATCACCCTGGGTGCTGTGGCTTGAGGATTTTGCTTGGCTGAGGTATTTCCGGCAGAGTCATGTGTGGCAGAATCGTCATTGGTAGAGTAAGATGCAGCCTTGCGAAATTGACCATCTAATGGACGAATGCCTTCATCGATCACAGCAGCGGCCTTGCCTTTATCATCAGCTGATGAAATTGTCCGTTTGAGGACTTCAATGGGAGGCAAGTAGCTACCGTGGTTCAGAGTATCAGCTTTGTAATTCAGTGAAGATCTGGTCCTGATGAATCTCATTATCCAAGGAGCATAGGGCTTCAGCTCGAATGGTGACATAGCAATATTGGCCAGAGTCCTCATGAAGAAATCATGGAAGTTGACGGGAACGCCATGAATGATGTTGAAAAGCATATTCTTCATGATGCCAACGACTTCTTCATCATTTGAGTCGTGGCCCTTGATAGGACTCATTGTCTTCGTCAGGATTCGATAGAAAGTCCGAGGCACATAGAGTAATTCCTTGACGAGGAATTTGGTTCGTGGGGCCTGCCTTGGCTTCAAAGGCTTCATCAGCACTTGCATATAGTGATTTGAAAGTTCTGGTTCGTTGTAGATACAACGAGCATCATCAAATGGAGGACTGAGTGGTAGTGCACGAAGCAATTCAGTTGCTGGTGCCTTGTAGTGAGTATTTTCAGACATCCAGTCTAATACCCATGTGTTCACGTCTTCAGCGTCTCCGGTGATGTGCAGAGTTGCATAGAATTGAAGAATGAGTTCTTCATTCCAGTCACAGATATCAATGCAGAAATTCAGAAGTCCTGCGTCGTGAAGAACACTGAGGACTGGCTCAAAGCCGGGCAGAGACTCCATGTCCACATGAGGAATATGTGCATGATCGAAGACTTTGTCTTTGTTGAAGAGCACTGAGGAATAGAAATTGGCTTGGCTGGCAGTCCAGAAATGCCTCTTCTTTATGCGAGCAGAATCATATGGATTATAGTCAGTGAAGAATACATGCTCGGCAAACAAATCTTCAGCCTTGAACTTCTGTTTGCTTGAGAACGGATTCTTTTGCTTTGGCAGAGGGGTGTCTGTGAGTTGCATCACCACCTCAGGAATCGCGAGCTCAGGTTCTTCAGGCTGAGGAATTTCTTGTTCCTCAACAGGTGCAGTCCGAGGATCAGCAGCAGCAGGTTCATCGGCACTAGTGGCTGGTATTTCTTCATGCATAGAGAGAGTGGGTTGAGTTTCTTCAAAGCCCATTTGAACTGTTGGTGCAGGGGACTGAGGAATCTGTTGTATCAGGGTGAAGAGAGGAGTATTGGGATGCTGACTTTCCCAAAAGTCATCATTCATCACAGGTGTGGTGCACCCTATATCCACATCTTCATCTTCAATTTCCTCAACACCAGCCTCTTCAGCTATGAACTGAGGCATAGGTGAGGAAATGATTGGCGTTGAAGGGATTGCGTCCACTTCAATTTCTTCATCAATCTGCTCTGACGAAGCAGCAGAAATATGTTCTTCCTCAGATCCGATTGGGATCTCATAGTCTTCTCCAAAAGGAACAAGGTCCTTTGATGGCATGGAGGAAATCGGAACAGCATCAATTGGATTTTCGAGTGAGCTGGTCATTGGCTTCATTTTCTTCGCAGCCGAAGAATTTGACATAGCTGATGCCTTCCTTGTCTTCACTGCAGCTCGCTCTGCAGCCTTGATCTTCTTCACATCAAAGGCAGATGGAAGAATTGGAGTTGGTGTTGGCGCGGGAGGAGCTGAGGAATCTGGTTGAATTTCTTCAGGCGCAACTGATGCAGTTGCCCTGACTTGTTCAGTTTCTTCAGGCGCACCACTAGTGGATGCCCTGGCAATTTCTTCAGCGGCTGGAATGGGATCATCAGCCCTGGAACTGGCATTTTCTTCAGCAGCCTGAACTTCATCAGCGGTGCTGGCATGTTCTTGAGTCAGCTGAGCTGAGGCTTCAGCCTGAGGAATTTCATGTTGCGTTGGAGCAGCAACATTGGTGAACTTCTTCGTCAGGTTGACGAATCTGACTTTGGCTCCTTGCCAATCAGCATAATAAGCATTGAAGTTTTTGTTGAGGTCTTGAATTTCAGTCTGGACCTTGAGAAGTTCCTCAGGTGTCATTCTGACAATGTTTTTCTTCAGGAACTTCTCCTTTCTGTATTGAGCTTTCTTAATCTCTCTTGCCTTTTCAAACTTCCATTTCTCTTCAGTGATGAAATGGTCAACATATGACTTTGTCCAGGGGTCAGATGAAAATCAGGCATTGGGGTGTTTGGATCCTTGTGCCAGAGATCAATATAATCGAGGATTTTCCTCGGATCCAACAGCAGTGGCACAGATGTGCCTTTGGCTCTAGCGGCCCTTTCTTGGCGATCTCTGATGATTTCCGCAAGTTCATCATCAGAAGCTTCATCATCAGAAGGCACATGGAATGCGACCTGTTTCTTCTTTGGACTTGGCCGAGGACCTCGTCCAGCTGTTGCTTTGGTCTTCAGCAGAGTCGGGCCAGATGATGAAATTGGTGCAGCCGAGGAACTTGCTGAAACACCAGAGGCAATCGAGAAACCAGCAGTCCTTTGACATGTAGCCAGATGCACAGGAGCTGAGGACTTTGAAGGAGCTGTTGAGGACTTTGGTGGAGCTGTAGCAGTGTGAGGAATTTGCCTTGAGGGCGCTGCTGAGGAACTTGGCCGTGAGGGCGCTGATGGTGAAGCACTTGGCTTACGAGCAGGCTTCTTTGGCATGGATTTCCTCGGTTTGACCGAGGCCTCAGTAGCAGTAGCAGTGGCAGAATCCTCATTGAATTTCTTCACTGCCTCCTTGGCTTGTCTTGCCAATTTAGCTTGGCGCTTAGCCCATTCTTCAGGAAAGTCCTCACCACGTTTGATGCTTGTGGAGTCAGCTACTTGGCCAGGTGCCAATGGAGCTCTTGGGCATGGAGGATTGAGGGCGAATTTCTTCATGTACTTTGGAGTCACATATTTGTATTCCCTCCATTCTCTTGCCCATCTCCGTTCAATCTTCTGAATGCGCACCTTGCGCTGATTTTTGTTTTCTTTGCCAAATTTTGCTTCATCAGGTGTGCAATAGTCAGCATATATTTCCTCAGGGATTTCAAATGCAGTCATAACCTCAGGTTTCTTTCCTCCTTTCTGCGGCTTCTTACCGTCTGCCATATTCTTCAGTTGAGGAATCTGAACAATTGAGTTCTCTGAAGAAGTATGCAGTTTTTCTTCGAGGAACGCTGCAAATGAGTTAAGTTGATGAGAACCTAGTGATTCAGCAGCAGACATGAGTACCTGTGAACAGAGTACAGGTGCAAGGAATTCGGAGAGGTCATATGCGTTCTGAGATGGTTTTTCGAAAATAACAAGTTTTGAGGAATTTGACCAGATGAACCTTGAGGAGTTTCACTAAGCGTTCTTGTCTTAGGTTCCAGAGTTGTACAGACCGAAGATCCACACAATTAGGGAATCTTGAAGAAAATGATTGCTTAGAGAAACAGTTCAAGATCATACGATGTGTGTGGTGTTCATATGTGTGAAGATTTGAAGAATAAACACCTTTGAAGATTTTCAGGAAAGCTTGAGAATCAAAGCGAGTAATAAAAGTAACTTTTAATTACCCAAAGTGAAGAACACGATGAACTGATAAGAACAGGTGGGAAGTTCGTCAGGTTAGATCTTCCTAGCCCTAACTCGGCGGAGGAAGACAGCTACGGCGGCGGCGGAGTGAAGACTTCCGCGGTCGGCGTGAGTACGACGGCGACGAGGTCGAGGCAGCGAAGCTCTTCCTCACCGGCGATGCTGGAGTAGCGGCGGCGCTAGGGTTTGAGGAGCTCGAGCGGGAGAGAGAGGTCAAGCGGAGTAAATGAAGTGAGGAAGGGGAGAGGGGTATTTATAGACACGGTGAAAAACTGTTCGCCCGAAGATTTTGGGACGAACGTGCCCCTGCCCTTTCTCCTTCACGCGACATGTGTCACCCACGTACTGTCTAGTGGAGATCGTGTACGATCGTGGGTGAATAGAATAATGCATCGTGGGATGCGGAACAGTTTGAGCGGCAAAACTGAAAGTTTGGATAGATTTGTTTTAAAGTTTCGTTTGCAATTTCTTCAGCTGACAAGGACACAGTGAAGATTTTGAACGAGTTTCAAATAGAATGCACATGAAGAATTTGTGAATAGATTGGGTTGAGTATAGCATAGAGGGGGAAGGGTCCGATCACATTCACTTAGCAGAAAAATCAACTTGAAGAAATAGCTATAAGTGAATGCTGTAGAGGACATAAACTCATATATATATATATATATATATATATATATATATATATATATATATATATATATATATATATATATATATATAGCCAATGAAGAAAAACGAAGGAAACAGTGAAGATTTTGAAAAGTTGAAGAATTTGAAAAACTGAAGAATTTCAAAACTGAGGAAAAATTCAAATTGAAGATTTCAACTTTTTGTGGTGGCGTGACCCACCGTATAAGAATGATGATTTCAGACACCGCGTACAATTGTCGTAGGGTTCTGAGAATCAAATTCTTCATTAATTTCTTCACACTTAGAGTGTTATTCTTCATTGATTGAAGAAAAACGTTTCTTCATGTGTTGCACATCTAAGTCATCAATTTTGCATAAGTGTTAGGATGTGTGTCCTTTTCAAAGAACATTTGAAGATTCTAAGATATTCAGCTCACATCGCAACTTGCTAAATCTCTTCTCATCCAAGGGCTTAGTGAAGATATCAGCTAGCTGTGCTTCAGTCTTCACGAGCTCGATGGAGATGTCGCCCTTCAACACATGATCACGAAGAAAATGATGACGAATCTGAATGTGCTTTGTCTTCGAGTGCTGAACTGGGTTGTGAGCAATCTTGATGGCACTCTCATTGTCACAGAGGAGAGGCACATTCTTCACGTTGACGCCATAGTCCTTGAGTGTTTGCTTCATCCAAAGCAGTTGAGCATAGCAAGAGCCAGCAGCAATGTATTCAGCTTGCGCAGTAGACAGTGATACACAGTTTTGTTTCTTCGAGGACCAACAGACCAAAGATCGTCCGAGGAAATGACAAGTGCCAGAAGTTGAATTGCGGTCCACACGATCACCAGCATAGTCAGAGTCAGAATATCCAATGAGATCAAAAGCAGAGCCCTTGGGATACCATAATCCTAGTGTTGGTGTGTGAGCTAGATATCGAAGAATATGCTTCACAGCCTTATGGTGTGATTCCTTCGGTGCAGCTTGAAATCGGGCACACATGCAAACACCAAGCATTATATCTGGCCTAGATGCACATAAGTACAATAAAGAACCAATCATGGAGCGGTATACCTTGTGATCGAAGTCAATACCATTTTCATCAGTGCATAGATGGCCTTTTGTGGGCATAGAAATTTTGACGCCTTTGCAATCTTGCATGCCGAATTTCCTCAGTACATCTTTGAGGTATTTCTCCTAAGATATGAATATGCCATTGCGCTGTTGACGAATTTGAAGACCTAAGAAGAATTTCAACTCTCCCATCATAGACATTTGATATTCTTCACTCATCATATAGGAAAATTCATCACTATAACGTTGGTCAGTACAACCAAAGATAATATCATCAACATATATTTGGCACACAAACAGTTCACCATCATAAGATTTAGTAAAGAGAGTAGGGTCGAGTGAACCGGGTGTGAAGCCATTCTTCACGAAGAATTCCTTCAATGTATCATACCATGCCCGAGGGGCTTGCTTGAGGCCATAGAGGGCCTTATTAAGTCTGAAGACTTTGTCAGGATTCTTTGGATCTTCAAAACCTGGGGGTTGAGCAACATATACTTCTTCCTCAAGCTTACCATTGAGGAATGCACTTTTCACATCCATTTGATATAAGATGATATCATGATGATTAGCATAAGCAAGTAATATGCGAATAGCCTCAAGTCTAGCAACAGGTGCAAAAGTTTCATCAAAATCAATTCCTTCAACCTGTGTGTAGCCTTGAGCTACCAACCGTGCCTTATTCCTTACCACAAGGCCATTTTCATCTTGCTTGTTGCGGTAGATCCACTTTGTGCCAGTGATATTATGCTTGCGAGGATCTGGATGTTTGACCAGTTCCCAGACATTGTTGAGCTCGAACTGATGTAATTCTTCTTGCATAGCCTGAATCCACTCCGGCTCCAAAAATGCTTTATCTACCTTAGTGGGCTCTGTGATAGAGACAAAAGAATAGTGCCCACAAAAGTTAGATAAATGTGAAGCTTTTGAGCGTGTGAGAGGACCTGGCGCTTCAATGTCATCGATGATCTTGTCAACTTGTACTTATTTTGCAACGCGAGGATGAGCCGGTTGTCGTCGAGGTATTTGACCATTTTCCTCAGCACCATTGTCTTCAGCATTATCTTCAGGTGCGTCAGCTCGACGTTCTTCGCGTACTGGAATGAATTCTTCAGCAAATTCTTCAGTAGGAATGACATCCTCAGTTGCCTTGAACTTGATAGAATCCTCAGGTGCTGGTTCATCTAACACAGAAGGTAGGTGCTCTCTTTGCGAGCCATTAGTTTCATCGAACCGCACATCTACAGTTTCAACAATCTTGTGAAGAGCGATGTTGAAGAGTCTGTAGGTGTGCGAGTCCTTTCTGTAACCAAGCATAAAACCTTCATGTGCTTTCGGTGCAAATTTAGAATTGTGGTGAGGATCTCTAATCCAACATTTAGCACCGAAGACTTTGAAATAACTCACATTGGGTTTCTTGTCAGTGAGGAGTTCATAGGCCGTCTTCTTGAAGAATTTCTGAAGATATACTCTGTTGATGATGTGGCACGCAGTATCAATTGCATCAATCCAAAAACGATGAGGCGTTTTGTATTCATCAAGCATAGTGCGAGCCATCTCAACAAGAGTTCTGTTCTTGCGCTCCACGACGCCATTTTGCTGAGGAGTATAAGGAGCAGATAACTCATGAGTAATACCAAGTTCATCAAGATAGTCATCAAGACCGGAATTCTTGAACTCAGTTCCATTGTCACTTCTGATGTGCTTGATCTTCACACCAAAGTTGGTTGAATCCCTCGAGGAAAATCATTTGAAGACTTCCTGCACTTCATGTTTGTAAGTAACAATGTGTACCCATGTATATCGAGAGTAATCATCAACAATGACAAAACCATATAGAGATGCAGCATTAGAGAATGCTGAGTAATGATTAGGTCCGAAGAGGTCCATGTGAAGCAATTCGAATGGACGAGTAGTGGTCATGATAGTCTTCGCTGGATGCTTGGCCTTGGTCATTTTTCCAGCTTCACAGGCTCCGCATAAGTGGTCCTTGAGGAATTTGACATTCTCAATGCCAATGACATGCTTCTTCTTCGCAAGCGTGTGCAAATTCCTCATGCCTGCATGACCAAGTCGTCGATGCCATAGCCAGCCTTCTGAACCTTTTGTAAGTAGACACACGGCTGGTTGTGGTCCTGTAGAGAAATCAACAATATACGAATCTCCTCTCCTAAAGCCTTCGAAGACTTTGGAATTGTCAGCTTCCATAATCACAACACAGCGATACTTGCCAAAGTCAACAACCATATCAAGATCACAAAGCATTGAGACTGACATGAGGTTGTATCCTAAGGACTCAACAAGCATGACTTTGTCCATGTGTTTATCCTTAGAGATCGCAACCTTACCAAGACCCAATACCTGACTTTTGCCTTTGTCAGCAAAGATGATATGCTTCAGATGTGATGATGATAAGGGAGCATCCATCAGAAGATTCTTGTCACCAGTCATGTGATTTGTACACCCACTATCGAGGACCCATTCAGTGGTTTTGGGTTGATCATCCTGCGGATGAATTAGTGTAACTTACAATCTCATATGCTTCATTAGTGAAGAATATGATATCAAGTTCATCAGATGAATTTCATCAAGCGGTAAACATATATAGCAATATGAGGACGTGTGAAATGAAAGTTCATTTCATCATGGTTAGCCTGCGTCCTTTCAGGCAATTTTGTCAGGTCCCCAGCAAATTCTTCAGACGTTAAGGCACGTCTGGAGACCTGACCCTGCATAAGAGATTAGTTCTTTTTCTTCACCACCCACATCTGTAGGGGTGGCAAAGAGTTCATCATTCTGCGAGCACCATACGAGAATGGTGGCATAGAAGCCAAACCATTTCGTTTCACATAAGAGGGGTTAGGGTAAGCATATGAATAAGTAGAGAAATTCTTCAAGGACTTATGAACATAATGATTTGAAGAATAATGTGCATATTCGTAGCCCTTAGCTCTACCCTGCGAAACAGAGTTGTTAGCACGATGATAATCATGTGAGGACTTTGATCCATTTGAGGAATTGGATCCATATGAAGAGTTTGTTCTGGGGTTCCTATTCTTCACAGGTGGTGTCATGAGGACATTCACCTGAAGACTTTCAACATAAGTTTTGGGAACCCAGATTTTCTTCATAGGGGAACCGTTCCTGCAGTTAGTCCCAACATATCTAGCAAATACTTCACCATTCTGATTTTTGAACAGTTTATAGTTGGAGTCAAATGACTCATCAGAAGAATGAGGAGATTCACATGTAAAGCCAGATAACTTGGATGGATCAACTGGAGGTCCCTTTGCAGCAACCCATGAGGTTTTGGGGTACTGCTCAAGTTTCCAATATGTTCCATCAGCATTAAGTTTCCTCAAAGGCAATACCCTCTTTCCTAGGGTTTCTGTTGAGGATCTGCTTTTTGAGCACATCACAAAGAGTCTGATGCCCTTTGAGGATTTTGTACATGCCTGTCGTGTACAGTTCCTTCAGCCCTGCATCGTCAGTGATACTAGCAATGTCCTCAGATGAGGAATTAGTGATAGCAGAGGCAGGTGAAGAATTTGTAACAGTTGAAGCATTTGAACATTCAGGTGAAGAATTAGCAGATTCACGTTCAATGCACTTTAAGCATGGAGGAACAAATTCTTCCTGAGAAGTGCTGATTTGTTGAGCAAGTAATGAATCGCGCTCCTTCTGAAGATCTTCATAACTCACTCTTAGCTTCTCAAGATTTTGCTTTCTTTGAAGAAATTCATAAGAAAGTTTCTCATGATCAGATAAGAGAGTGTTATGATGACTTTGAAGGCTATCAAACCTAGACTGAAGTCTCTGAAGATTTTCAGTCAGGGCTTTAGTGCGATCCATTTCTTCACCCAACATATCATTACTTTTGTCTAGCATGTTTTGAACCTTTTCAAAAGCCCTTTGTTGTTTTACAGCAATCTTTGCAAGTTTAGAGTAGCTGGGCTTGATATTCTCATCAGATTCATTTTCACTAGATTCAGAGGAGGTGTATTTGAGTACCTTTGCACCTTTTGCCATAAAGCAATAGGTGGGAGCGTAGTCATCATTATCTTCATCAGGCTTGTCAGTGGGGTCAGTTTCTTCAGTGTTGAAGATGGACTTGCTGACGAAAGCAGTAGCGAAGGCCAGACTCGCCACACCAGATTCGGATTCTTCAGACGCCTCCTCTTCCTCATTTTCCTCAGATTCAGCTTCAGAGTCCATTTCCTTGCCAATGAATGCCCGAGCCTTCTTGGAGCTGCTCTTCTTGTGAGATGAAGACTTCGAGGATTTTGATGACGAAGATTTTGACGATTTCTTCTTCTTCTTCGCATCATCAGAACTGCAATCCTTGTATTTCTTCTTCTTCAATTCCTTTTCCCACTGAGGACAATCTTGAATATAATGACCAGGTTTCTTGCATTTGTGGCACAACCTTCTCTTATAGTCACTTGATGAGGAATCACTGCTTCTTGAGGATTTTCCAAAGCGACCACGTCTTGAGAACTTCTGGAATTTCTTCACGAGTAGTGCTAGCTCCTGGCTCAGTTCTTCAGGATCACCAAGGCTACTACCAGAGTCCTCACATTCAGACTCAGACACAACCTTGGCCTTCAAGGCACGTGGTTTGCCATAGCTCGAACCATAGAGATCTCTCTTTTCAGGAAGCTGGAACTCGTGAGTATTTAGCCTTTCGAGGATATCAGCAGGATCAAGAGACTTGTAGTCAGCCCGTTCTTGTATCATCAGACCAAGAGTATCAAATGAGGAATCAAGTGATCTCAACAGTTTCTTCACCACCTCATGATCAGTGATGTCAGTGGCACCGAGAGCTTGAAGCTCATTTGAGATGTTAGTGAGGCGATCAAAGGTTTGTTGGACATTTTCATTGTCGAGTCTTTTGAAGCGGTTGAAGAGATTCCGAAGAACATCAACTCGAGAGTCACGCTAAGTTGAGACTCCTTCATTCACTTTGGACAGCCTATCCCAGATAAGCTTAGCAGTTTCCAAAACACTCACTCTTCCATACTGTCCTTTACTCAGATGGCCATATATGATATTCTTCGCTTGAGAATCGAGTTGCTTGAATCTCTTCACATCGGTAGCGTTCAGTGAGGGTGAAACAGAGGGAACACCATTTTCCACAACATACCAGAGATCGTTGTCAATTGCCTCAAGATGCATTCGCATCTTGTTTTTCCAGTAGGGGTAGTCCATCCCATCAAAGGTAGGACACCCAGCCGAGACCTTGATCATACCTGCGGTCGACATAACTAAAACTCCAGGCGGTTAAACCAAAATCACATAGAACAAGGGAGTACCTCGCTCTGATACCAATTGAAAGTGTGTTAAGTCGACTAGAGGGGGGGTGAATAGGCGATTTTTATGAATTCTTCATTGAGGAATTTGCCGGTGAGGAAATTCCTTAGCGAAGAACTATTAGCAGCAGAATAAGTACTCAGAATTAAGCATAACAGAATACAATCATGGTCATCATGATGAAATGAAGACTAGCACAGAGTACAGAAAGCATAATCACAGGATAACACAAGATGAAGACAAACAGACTGAAGAAATTGAACTGAGGAAATTGAGAAAGTCTTCAGTCAAAGTCTTCAAACACAGATATGAACAAACACTCAACACAGTAATGAGGAAATGAAAGAGTTGAGGAAATAGAACCAGTAGGTTGGTGAAGACAATGATTTGGTAGACTAGTTCCAACTGTTGTCTCAGTTGTACGTCTGGTTGGAGCGGCTGAGTATTTAAACTCGAGGACACACAGTCCCGGACACCCAGTCACTGAGCACGCAGCTCAGGACACCCAGTCCTCACTGTATTCTCCTTGAACTAAGGTCACGCAGACCTCGTCCAATCACTCGTGGTAAGTCTTCAGGCGACTTCCAAACCTTCACAGAGTTGGTCACTCGACGATCCACAATTCCTCTTGGATGCTCTAGACCTTGATGCCTAACCGTCTGGAAGAAGCACAGTCTTCAAAGGTAACAAGCGTCGGATCCACGCAGGATCAAGTTCTTCAGTGATGCTCAATCACTTTGGGTTTGTAGGTGTTTGGGTTTGGGGTTTTTCCTCACTTGATGATTTTCGCTCAAAGTCCTCGGAGGATGGGTTGCTCTCAAATGACAAGTGTCAAGTTCTCTCGGAGCAGCCAACCAGCTAGTGGTTGTAGGGGGCGGCTATTTATAGCCTAGGGAGCAGCCTGACATGATAAGACATAAATGCCCTTCAATGATATGACCGTTAGGTGGATAATATATTTTGGGACAGCTGGCGCGCAACACAACAACGGTCGGAAATTTGACTCTCAAATTCCTCAGGGCTATCATGTTCCTCACTGTGTAGGTAATTCGCACTGGCGAATTCCTAACACCTCAGTCAGAACAAATTCATCAGCGACCAGAAGAACTTCGTCTCTGTCACTGAAGAAAGTGACTGAACTGTATGAGATTTCCAAAGGCTTCACTCGAAGGGATTGGTAGGTGTAGGATTTTGAGTTGAGCATCACATGGAAATTTTTCCTTAGTATTTCCTCGACCCCCTTTAACAGTACGGTGTTTCCTATGACTCAAGAAGGAGAAAATGAAACTACGAAAACAAAAGTCTTCACGCTTCATGTTCCACAAATGAATACCAAGTCTTCAAGGTCACACCAATTTCTTCACTTTCAAAGTCTTCAGAATATCAAAGTCTTCAGTTGAAGAACTTCATTCTTAGGGGTCGACTTTCTCTGTAAATATCAAACTCCTCATAGACTTATAGACCTGTGTATACTCATAAACGCATTAGTCCCTTAACCTATAAGTCTTCAATACACCAAAATCACTAAGGGGCACTAGATGCACTTACAATATATATATGTATATATATATATATATATATATATATATATATATATATATATATATATATATATATATATATATGAGTTTATGTCCTCTACAACATTCACTTATTGCTAATTCTTCAAGTTGATTTCTTCTGCTAAGTGAATGTGATCGGACCCTTCCCCCTCTATGCTAAACTCAACCAAGTCTATTCACAAATTCTTCATGTGCGTTCTATTTGAAACTCGTTCAAAATCTTCACTGTGTCCTTGACAGCTGAAGAAATTGCGAACGGAACGCTTAAACTTATCTTATCTGAATTTTCGGCTTTGCCGCTCAAACCGTTCCGCATCCCACGACAATACTTATCTATTCACCCATGATCCTACACGATCGCCACCTCTCAGTACGTGGGTGACACATGTCAAGCGAATGAGAAGGGCTAGGGGCACGTTCGTCCAAAATCTTTGGGCGTACAGTTTTTTCACTTCCACTATAAATACCCCTGCCTCTTCCTCACTTCACTTTTACTCCGCTCGCTCTCACTCCCACTTGATCTTTCCAAACCCTAGTGCTGCCACTACTTCATCGTCGACGGTGAGGAAGAGCTTCACTGCCTCGGCCTCGTCGTCGTCATACTCGCGCCGGTTGCGGATTCCTTCACTCCACCGCCGCCGTAGTCGTCTTCCTCTGCCGAGTTAGGGCGTGGAAGATCTGACTTGACGAACCTCACATCTACTCTTCCTAGTTCGTCGAGTTCTTCACTTCGGGTAATTAAAAGTTACTTTTACTGCCCTCTTTGATTCATATGTTTTCTTGAAAATCTTCAAAGGTGTTTATTCTTCAAATCATCACACACATCAACACCTCACATGTCATCGGCTCTTGATTCGTTTCTCTAAACAATAATTTTCTTCAAGATTCCTCAATTGTATGGATTTTCGATCTATACAACTCTGGAACCGAAGACAAAGAACGCTTAGTGAAATTCCTCAAGGATCATCTGGTCAAATTCCTCAAACCTATTCATTTTTGAAAAACCTTCTGAGAACGCATATGACCTCTCCAAATTCCTCGCAACTATACTCTGTTCATAGTTACAAATGTCCGCTGATGAATCACTAGGTTCTCATCAACTTAACTCATTTGCAGCGTTCCTTGAAGAAAAGTTGCACACCTCTTCAGAAACCTCAGTTGTTCATATTCCTCAGCTGAAGAAAATGGCTGATAAGAATCCATAGAAGGGAGGAAAGAGGCATGAGGTCAATACTGTGTTTGAAATCCCTAAGGACATTTATGCTGGATACTGCACTCCTGATGAGGCCAAGTTTGGCAAGGAGGATAAGAATCAGCGCAAGGTGCGCATACAATGAATAGAGAGGAGATGGGCACGAGAATGGAGGGAGTACAGGTATGTTACTCCCAAGTATATGAAGAAATTCGCGCTCAACCCTCCATGCTCAAGAACTCCATTGGCACCATGCCAATTGGCAAATCCCACCGGCCTCAAGCGCGGTGAGGACTATGCTGATGAATGGGCAAAGCGCCAGGCCAAACTGGCCAAGCAAGCAAAGGAAGCAGTGAAGAAATTCAGCACAGACTCTGCTGCTGCTGCCGCTGCCTCTGCTGAGGCCTCTGCTAGTCAACCAAAGAAGGCAATGCACAAGAAGCCTGCGCATAAGTCAAGCGCTTTTCCTTCAATGCCTTCACGGCAAGCTTCTCCGCAATGCCCTCACGGCAAATTCCTCATACTGCTCCTTCAAAGTCTTCAACTCCTCCGTCAAAGTCTTCAGCTGCTCCGACCAGATCCTTGGCACATGTGCATCTCGCCACATGCCAACGGACCCAAGGCATCTCAATTGCCTCAGGAGCATCTGCAAGTTCCTCAGCTGCACCAAAATCCTCAGCTGGCCCCTCTCTGCTGAAGAAAAAGGCCACTGCTGTACGAGGCCTTCGACCAAGTCCTCACACGAAGCAGGTCACCTTCCAAGTGCCCTCTAATGATGATAAGGCTGATGATAAAGAACTTGCCGAAATCATCAGAGACAGGCAAGCCAGGGCCGCTAGAGCCAAAGGCAGTAATGTGCCACTGATGTTGGATCCAAAGTTGATCCTTGATTACATTGACCTATGGCACAAGGACCCCAACACGCCTTTGCCGGAGATGAACCTCACTCCTGGTCAGAATCATGTTTTGGCTGCCTTCATAGAGGAAGAAAAGTGGAAATTTGAACAAGGCAGAAAGCTGAAGAAAGCGCAATACAAGAAGCAACGCTACCTCAAGGACAATTGAAAGTGCGTTAAGTCGACTAGAGGGGGGGTGAATAGGCGATTTTTTTGAATTCTTCACTGAGGAATTTGCCGGTGAGGAAATTCCTTAGCGAAGAACTATTAGCAGCGGAATAAGTACTCAGAAGTAAGCATAACAAAATACAAGCATGGTCATCATGATGAAATGAAGACTAGCACAGAGTACAGAAAGCGTAATCACAGGATAACACAAGATGAAGACAAACAGACTGAAGAAATTGAACTGAGGAAATTGAGAAAGTCTTCAGTCAAAGTCTTCAAACACAGATATGAACAAACACTCAACACAGTAATGAGGAAATGAAAGAGTTGAGGAAATAGAACCAGTAGGTTGGTGAAGACAATGATTTGGTAGACCGGTTCCAACTGCTGTCTCAGTTGTACGTCTGGTTGGAGTGGCTGAGTATTTAAACTCGAGGACACACAGTCCCGGACACCCAGTCACTGAGCACGCAGCTCAGGACACCCAGTCCTTACCGTATTCTCCTTGAACTAAGGTCACGCAGACCTCGTCCAATCACTCGTGGTAAGTCTTCAGGCGACTTCCAAACCTTCACAGACTTGGTCACTCGGCGATCCACAATTCCTCTTGGATGCTCTAGACCTTGATGCCTAACCGTCTGGAAGAAGCACAGTCTTCAAAGGTAACAAGCGTCGGATCCACGCAGGATCAATTTCTTCAGTGATGCTCAATCACTTTGGGTTTGTAGGTGTTTGGGTTTGGGGTTTTTCCTCACTTGATGATTTTCGCTCAAAGTCCTCGGAGGATGGGTTGCTCTCAAGTGACAAGTGTCAAGTTCTCTCGGAGCAGCCAACTAGCTAGTGGTTGTAGGGGGCGGCTATTTATAGCCTAGGGAGCAGCCCAACATGATAAGACATAAATGCCCTTCAATGATATGACCGTTAGGTGGATAAGATATTTTGGGACAGCTGGCGCGCAGCACAGCAACGGTCGGAAATTTGACTCTCAAATTCCTCAGGGCTATCATGTTCCTCACTGTGTAGGTAATTCGCACTGGCGAATTCCTAACTCCTCAGTCAGAACAAATTCATCAGTGACCAGAAGAACTTCGTCTCTGTCACTGAAGAAAGTGACTGAACTGTATGAGATTTCCAAAGGCTTCACTCGAAGGGATTGGTAGGTGTAGGATTTTGAGTTGAGCATCACATGGAAATTTTTCCTTAGTATTTCCTCGACCCCCTTTAACAGTACGGTGTTTCCTATGACTCAAGAAGGAGAAAATGAAACTATGAAAACAAAAGTCTTCGCGCTTCATGTTCCATAAATGAATACCAAGTCTTCAAGGTCACACCAATTTCTTCACTTTCAAAGTCTTCAGAAAGTCTTCAGAATATCAAAGTCTTCAGTTGAAGAACTTCATTTTTAGGGGTCGACTTTCGCTGTAAATAACAAACTCCTCATAGACTTATAGACCTGTGTACACTCACAAACGCATTAGTCCCTTAACCTATAAGTCTTCAATACACCAAAATCACTAAGGGGCACTAGATGCACTTACAATCTCCCCCTTTTTGGTGATTGATGACAACATAGGTTAAGTTTTCAACGGGGATAAACATATGAAGTGTATACACTGATATTGAGGAATTTGATTGCAAGATATAGAAGAACTCCCCCTGAAGATGTGCATAGTGAGGAATTTTCTTTTGAGGCAATGCACATTTGAAGAGTTGAATCATGGAGATCTCCCCCTATATCTTGTAATTCATACACGCATTTGATATATAATATTTAGAATTTGAAATGCATGATGAAATATGGTGCCTGATGAGATTCAGCATGCGTGCAATGTCATTAATGAGGAATAAGCATGCAAAGCATAATGCAACAAAAGTATCAGCGCACCATCGGGTTTAAGATTACAACTCAATCCAAACAAAAGTTTCAGAAGAACGAGAGTTGTAACTTTTAGAAAAAAATGCCCTTAATATAGACCCGCTTGAAGAATAACTCAGATTTCTCCCCCTTTGTCATCAAATGACCAAAAGGATTGAAACTGAGGACTAATGCCCCTGAAGAATTTCAAGTCGATGGAGGAGCGCCAGCGTTGTCGGGGTTGTTTGTTGTAGCAGGGCCTGCCGCAGTGTCGTCCAAATCTTCATACTCATCAGTGTCACGCGATGAAGAATAAGAGCTGGCCACCAAGGAAGGAACTTTGACCTTCTTGAATTTCTTCGGTGGAGGTGCAGACCAGTCAAATTCTTCCTTGAGACCCATATTGTTCAGATCTGCAGCGCTGTAGACATGAGAGAGAACATCCCAGGTACGGTTGAAGGTTTCATGGAGGTAGTATTGGTTTTTTTCACTGCATTGTGTGTTGAGGTCATGTTGTGAAGAATGGAACCAAACTGATGCTTGACCCATTTATGATTGCGATCAACCTTCTGATGAAGACTGAGGAGTAACTCATGGTCAGTCGTCACCCTGGGTGCTGTGGCTTGAGGATTTTGCTTGGCTGAGGTATTTGCGGCAGAGTCATGTGTGGCAGAATCGTCATTGGTAGAGTAAGATGCAACCTTGCGAGATTGACCATCCAATGGACGAATGCCTTCATCGATCACAGCAGCGGCCTTGCCTTTATCATCAGCTGATGAAATTGTCCGTTTGAGGACTTCAATGGGAGGCAAGTAGCTACCGTGGTTCAAAGTGTCAGCTTTGTAATTCAGTGAAGATCTGGTCCTGATGAATCTCATTATCCAAGGAGCATAGGGCTTCAGCTCGAATGGTGACATAGCAATATTGGCCAGAGTCCTCATGAAGAAATCATGGAAGTTGACGGGAACGCCATGAATGATGTTGAAAAGCATATTCTTCATGATGCCAACGACTTCTTCATCATTTGAGTCATGGCCCTTGATAGGACTCATTGTCTTCGTCAGGATTTGATAGACAGTCCGAGGCACATAGAGTAATTCCTTGACGAGGAATTTGGTTCGTGGGGCCTGCCTTGGCTTCAAAGGCTTCATCAGCACTTGCATATAGTGATTTGAAAGTTCTGGTTCATTGTAGATACAACGAGCATCATCAAATGGAGGACTGAGTGGTAGTGCACGAAGCAATTCAGTTGCTGGTGCCTTGTAGTGAGTATTTTCAGACATCCAGTCTAATACCCATGTGTTCACGTCTTCAGCGTCTCCGGTGATGTGCAGAGTTGCATAGAATTGAAGAATGAGTTCTTCATTCCAGTCACAGATATCAATGCAGAAATTCAGAAGTCATGCATCGTGAAGAACACTGAGGACTGGCTCAAAGCCGGGCAGAGACTCCATGTCCACATGAGGAATATGTGCATGATCGAAGACTTTGTCTTTGTTGAAGAGCACCGAGGAATAGAAATTGGCTTGGCTGGCAGTCCAGAAACGCCTCTTCCTTATGCGAGCAGAATCATATGGATTATAGTCAGTGAAGAATACGTGCTCGGCAAAGAAATCTTCAGCCTTGAACTTCTGTTTGCTTGAGAACGGATTCTTTTGCTTTGACAGAGGGGTGTCTGTGAGTTGCATCACCACCTCAGGAATCGCGAGCTCAGGTTCTTCAGGCTGAGGAATTTCTTGTTCCTCAACAGGTGCAGTCTGAGGATCAGCAGCAGCAGGTTCATCGGCACTAGTGGCTGGTATTTCTTCATGCACAGAGAGAGTGGGTTGAGTTTCTTCAAAGCCCATTTGAACTGTTGGTGCAGGGGACTGAGGAATCTGTTGTATCGGGGTGAAGAGAGGAGTATTGGGATGCTGACTTTCCCAAAAGTCATCATTCATCACCGGTGTGGTGCACCCTATATCCACATCATCATCTTCAATTTCCTCAACACCAGCCTCTTCAGCTGTGAACTGAGGCATAGGTGAGGAAATGATTGGCGTTGAAGGGATTGCGTCCACTTCAATTTCTTCATCAATCTGCTCTGACGAAGCAGCAGAATGATGTTCTTCATCAGATCCGATTGGGATCTCATAGTCTTCTCCAAAAGGAACAAGGTCCTTTGATGGCATGGAGGAAATCGGAACAGCGTCAATTGGATTTTCGAGTGAGCTGGTCATTGGCTTCATTTTCTTCGCAGCCGAAGAATTTGACACAGCTGATGCCTTCCTTTTCTTCACTGCAACTCGCTCTGCAGCCTTGGTCTTCTTCACATCAAAGGCAGATGGAAGAATTGGAGTTGGTGTTGGCGCGGGAGGAGTTGAGGAATCTGGTTGAATTTCTTCAGGCGCAACTGATGCAGTTGCCCTGACTTGTTTAGTTTCTTCAGGCGCACAACTAGTGGATGCCCTGGCAATTTCTTCAGCGGCTGGAATGGGATCATCAGCCCTGGAACTGGCATTTTCTTCAGCAGCCTGAACTTCATCAGTGGTGCTGGCATGTTCTTTAGTTGGCTGACCTGAGGCTTCAGCCTGAGGAATTTCATGTTGCGTTGGAGCAGCAACATTGGTGAACTTCTTCGTCAGGTTGACGAATCTGACTTTGGCTCCTTGCCAATCAGCATAATAAGCATTGAAGTTTTTGTTGAGGTCTTGAATTTCAGTCTGGACCTTGAGAAGTTCCTCAGGTGTCATTCTGACAACGTTTTTCTTCAGGAACTTCTCCTTTCTGTATTGAGCTTTCTTAATCTCTCTTGCCTTTTCAAACTTCCATTTCTCTTCAGTGATGAAATGGGTCAACATATGACTTTGTCCAGGGGTCAGATGAAAATCAGGCATTGGGGTGTTTGGATCCTTGTGCCAGAGATCAATATAATCGAGGATTTTCCTCGGATCCAACAGCAGTGGCACAGATGTGCCTTTGGCTCTAGCGGCCCTTTCTTGGCGATCTCTGATGATTTCCGCAAGTTCATCATCAGAAGCTTCATCATCAGAAGGCACATGGAATGCGACCTGTTTCTTCTTTGGACTTGGCCGAGGACCTCGTCCAGCTGTTGCTTTGGTCTTCAGCAGAGTCGGGCCAGATGATGAAATTGGTGCAGCCGAGGAACTTGCTGAAACACCAGAGGCAATCGAGAAACCAGCAGTCCTTTGACATGTAGCCAGATGCACAGGAGCTGAGGACTTTGAAGGAGCTGTTGAGGACTTTGGTGGAGCTGTAGCAGTGTGAGGAATTTGCCTTGAGGGCGCTGCTGAGGAACTTGGCCGTGAGGGCGCTGATGGTGAAGCACTTGGCTTACGAGCAGGCTTCTTTGGCATGGATTTCCTCGGTTTGACCGAGGCCTCAGTAGCAGTAGCAGTGGTAGAATCCTCATTGAATTTCTTCACTGCCTCCTTGGCTTGTCTTGCCAATTTAGCTTGGCGCTTAGCCCATTCTTCAGGAAAGTCCTCACCACGTTTGATGCTTGTGGGGTCAGCTACTTGGCCAGGTGCCAATGGAGCTCTTGGGCATGGAGGATTGAGGGCGAATTTCTTCATGTACTTTGGAGTCACATATTTGTATTCCCTCCATTCTCTTGCCCATCTCTGTTCAATCTTCTGAATGCGCACCTTGCGCTGATTTTTGTTTTCTTTGCCAAATTTTGCTTCATCAGGTGTGCAATAGTCAGCATATATTTCGTCAGGGATTTCAAATGCAGTCATAACCTCAGGTTTCTTTCCTCCTTTCTGCGGCTTCTTACCGTCTGCCATATTCTTCAGTTGAGGAATCTGAACAATTGAGTTCTCTGAAGAAGTATGCAGTTTTTCTTCGAGGAACGCTGCAAATGAGTTAAGTTGATGAGAACCTAGTGATTCAGCAGCAGACATGAGTACCTGTGAACAGAGTACAGGTGCGAGGAATTCGGAGAGGTCATATGCGTTCTGAGAAGGTTTTTCGAAAAGAACAGGTTTTGAGGAATTTGACCAGATGAACCTTGAGGAGTTTCACTAAGCGTTCTTGTCTTAGGTTCCAGAGTTGTACAGACCGAAGATCAACACAATTAGGGAATCTTGAAGAAAATGATTGCTTAGAGAAACAGTTCAAGATCATATGATGTGTGTGGTGTTCATATGTGTGAAGATTTGAAGAATAAACACCTTTGAAGATTTTCAGGAAAGCTTGAGAATCAAAGCGAGTAATAAAAGTAACTTTTAATTACCCAAAGTGAAGAACACGACGAACTGAGAAGAACAGGTGGGAAGTTCGTCAGGTTAGATCTTCCTTGCCCTAACTCGGCGGAGGAAGACAGCTACGACGGCGGCGGAGTGAAGACTTCCGCGGTCAGCGTGAGTACGACGGCGACGAGGGCAGCGAAGCTCTTCCTCACCGGCGACGATGGAGTAGCGGCGGCGCTAGGGTTTGAGGAGCTCGAGCGGGAGAGAGAGGTCGAGCGGAGTAAATGAAGTGAGGAAGGGGAGAGGGGTATTTATAGACACGGTGAAAAACTGTTCGCCCGAAGATTTTGGGATGAATGTGCCCCTGCCCTTTCTCCTTCACACGACATGTGTCACCCACGTACTATGTAGTGGAGATCGTGTATGATCGTGGGTGAATAGAATAATGCATCATGGGATGCGGAACAGTTTGAGCGGCAAAACTGAAAGTTTGGATAGATTTGTTTTAAAGTTTCGTTTGCAATTTCTTCAGCTGACAAGGACACAGTGAAGATTTTGAATGAGTTTCAAATAGAACGCACATGAAGAATTTGTGAATAGATTGGGTTGAGTATAGCATAGAGGGGGAAGGGTCCGATCACATTCACTTAGTAGAAAAATCAACTTGAAGAAATAGCTATAAGTGAATGCTGTAGAGGACATAAACT
>NC_041385.1:602209751-602253730 GCF_002162155.2 Triticum dicoccoides
TATAGCCAATGAAGAAAAACGAAGGAAACAGTGAAGATTTTGAAAAGTTGAAGAATTTGAAAAACTGAAGAATTTCAAAACTGAGGAAAAATTCAAATTGAAGATTTTCAACTTTTTGTGGTGGCGTGACTCACCGTATAAGAATGATGATTTCAGACACCGCGTACAATTGTCGTAGGGTTCTGAGAATCAAATTCTTCATTAATTTCTTCACACTTAGAGTGTTATTCTTCATTGATTGAAGAAAAACGTTTCTTCATGTGTTGCACATCTAAGTCATCAATTTTGCATAAGTGTTAGGATGTGTGTCCTTTTCAAAGAACGTTCGAAGATTCTAAGATATTCAGCTCACACCGCAACTTGCTAAATCTCTTCTCATCCAAGGGCTTAGTGAAGATATCAGCTAGCTGTTCTTCAGTCTTCACGTGCTCGATGGAGATGTCGCCCTTCAACACATGATCACGAAGAAAATGATGACGAATCTGAATGTGCTTTGTCTTCGAGTGCTGAACTGGGTTGTGAGCAATCTTGATGGCACTCTCATTGTCACAGAGGAGAGGCACATTCTTCACGTTGAGGCCGTAGTCCTTGAGTGTTTGCTTCATCCACAGCAGTTGAGCATAGCAAGAGCTAGCAACAATGTATTCAGCTTCCGCAGTAGACAGTGATACACAGTTTTGTTTCTTCGAGGACCAACAGACCAAAGATCGTCCGAGGAAATGACAAGTGCCAGAAGTTGACTTGCGGTCCACACGATCACCAGCATAGTCAGAGTCAGAATATCCAATGAGATCAAAAGCATAGCCCTTGGGATACCATAATCCTAGTGTTGGTGTGTGAGCTAGATATCGAAGAATATGCTTCACAGCCTTATGGTGTGATTCCTTCGGTGCAGCTTGAAATCGGGCACACATGCAAACACTAAGCATTATATCTGGCCTAGATGCACATAAGTACAATAAAGAACCAATCATGGAGCGGTATACCTTGTGATCGAAGTCAATACCATTTTCATCAGTGCATAGATGGCCTTTTGTGGGCATAGGAATTTTGACGCCTTTGCAATCTTGCATGCCGAATTTCCTCAGTACATCTTTGAGGTATTTCTCCTGAGATATGAATATGCCATTGCGCTGTTGACGAATGTGAAGACCTAAGAAGAATTTCAACTCTCCCATCATAGACATTTGATATTCTTCACTCATCATATAGGCAAATTCATCACTATAACGTTGGTCAGTACAGCCAAAGATAATATCGTCAACATATATTTGGCACACAAACAGCTCACCATCATAAGATTTAGTAAGGAGAGTAGGGTCGAGTGAACCGGGTGTGAAGCCATTCTTCACGAAGAATTCCTTCAATGTATCATACCACGCCCGAGGGGCTTGCTTGAGGCCATAGAGGGCCTTATTAAGTCTGAAGACTTTGTCAGGATTCTTTGGATCTTCAAAACCTGGGGGTTGAGCAACATATACTTCTTCCTCAAGCTTACCATTGAGGAATGCACTTTTCACATCCATTTGATATAAGATGATATCATGATGATTAGCATAAGCAAGTAATATGCGAATAGCCTCAAGTCTAGCAACAGGTGCAAAAGTTTCATCGAAATTAATTCCTTCAACCTGTGTGTAGCCTTGAGCTACCAACCATGCCTTATTCCTTACCACAAGGCCATTTTCATCTTGCTTGTTGCGGTAGATCCACTTTGTGCCAATGATATTATGCTTGCGAGGATCTAGACGTTTGACCAGTTCCCAGACATTGTTGAGCTCGAACTGATGTAATTCTTCTTGCATAGCCTGAATCCACTCCGGCTCCAAAAATGCTTCATCTACCTTAGTGGGCTCTGTGATAGAGACAAAAGCATAGTGCCCACAAAAGTTAGATAAATGTGAAGCTTTTGAGCGTGTGATAGGACCTGGCGCTTCAATGTCATCGATGATCTTGTCAACTTGTACTTCTTTTGCAACGCGAGGATGAGCCGGTTGTCGTCGAGGTATTTGACCATTTTCCTGAGCACCATTGTCTTCAGCATTATCTTCAGGTGCGTCAGCTCGACGTTCTTCGCGTACTGGAATGAATTCTTCAGCAAATTCTTCAGTAGGTATGACATCCTCAGTTGCCTTGAACTTGATAGAATCCTCAGGTGCTGGTTCATCTAACACAGAAGGTAGGTGCTCTCTTTGCGAGCCATTAGTTTCATCGAACCGCACATCTACAGTTTCAACAATCTTGTGAAGAGCGATGTTGAAGACTCTGTAGGTGTGCGAGTCCTTTCCGTAACCAAGCATAAAACCTTCATGTGCTTTCGGTGCAAATTTAGAATTGTGGTGAGGATCTCTAATCCAACATTTAGCACCGAAGACTTTGAAATAACTCACATTGGGTTTCTTGTCAGTGAGGAGTTCATAGGCCGTCTTCTTGAAGAATTTCTGAAGATATACTCTGTTGATGATGTGGCACGCAGTATCAATTGCATCAATCCAAAAATGATGAGGCGTTTTATATTCATCAAGCATAGTGTGAGCCATCTCAACAAGAGTTCTGTTCTTGCGCTCCACGACGCCATTTTGCTAAGGAGTATAAGGAGCAGATAACTCATGAGTAATACCAAGTTCATCAAGATAGTCATCAAGGCCGGAATTCTTGAACTCAGTTCCATTGTCACTTCTGATGTGCTTGATCTTCACACCAAAGTTGGTTGAAGCCCTCGAGGAAAATCGTTTGAAGACTTCCTGCACTTCATGTTTGTAAGTAACAATGTGTACCCATGTATATCGAGAGTAATCATCAACAATGACAAAACCATATAGAGATGCAGCATTAGAGAATGCTGAGTAATAATTAGGTCCGAAGAGGTCCATGTGAAGCAATTCGAATGGACGAGTAGTGGTCATGATAGTCTTCGCTGGATGCTTGGCCTTGGTCATTTTTCCAGCTTCACAGGCTCCGCATAAGTGGTCCTTGAGGAATTTGACATTCTCAATGCCAATGACATGCTTCTTCTTCGCAAGTGTGTGCAAATTCCTCATGCCTGCATGACCAAGTCGTCGATGCCATAGCCAGCCTTCTGAACCTTTTGTAAGTAGACACACGGCTGGTTGTGGTCCTGTAGAGAAATCAACAATATACGAATCTCCTCTCCTAAAGCCTTCGAAGACTTTGGAATTGTCAGCTTCCATAATCACAACACAGCGATACTTGCCAAAGTCAACAACCATGTCAAGATCACAAAGCATTGAGACTGACATGAGGTTGTATCCTAAGGACTCAACAAGCATGACTTTGTCCATGTGTTTATCCTTAGAGATCGCAACCTTACCAAGACCCAATACCTGACTTTTGCCTTTGTCAGCAAAGATGATATGCTTCAGATGTTACGATGATAAGGGAGCATCCATCAGAAGATTCTTGTCACCAGTCATGTGATTTGTACACCCACTATCGAGGACCCATTCAGTGGTTTTGGGTTGATCATCCTGCGGATGAATTAGTGTAACTTACAATCTCATATGCTTCATCAGTGAAGAATATGATATCAAGTTCATCAGATGAATTTCATCAAGCGATAAACATATATAGCAATATGAGGACGTGTGAAATGAAAGTTCATTTCATCATGGTTAGCCCGCGTCCTTTCAGGCAATTTTGTCAGGTCCCCAGCAAATTCTTCAGACGTTAAGGCACGTCTGGAGACCTGACCCTGCATAAGAGATTAGTTCTTTTTCTTCACCACCCACATCTGTAGGGGTGGCAAAGAGT
The DNA here is from genome assembly GCF_002162155.2 of Triticum dicoccoides. Lineage (NCBI taxonomy): Eukaryota > Viridiplantae > Streptophyta > Magnoliopsida > Poales > Poaceae > Triticum > Triticum dicoccoides. Next base: position 602,213,523 of record NC_041385.1, read on the forward strand.
TCATCATTCTGCGAGCACCATACAAGAATGGTGGCATAGAAGCCAAACCATTTCGTTTCACATAAGAGGGGTTAGGGTAAGCATATGAATAAGTAGAGAAATTCTTCGAGGACTTATGAACATAATGATTTGAAGAATAATGTGCATATTCGTAGCCCTTAGCTCTACCCTGCGAAACAGAGTTGTTAGCACGATGATAATCATGTGAGGACTTTGATCCATTTGAGGAATTGGATCCATATGAAGAGTTTGTTCTGGGGTTCCTATTCTTCACAGGTGGTGTCATGAGGACATTCACCTGAAGACTTTCAACATAAGTTTTGGGAACCCAGATTTTCTTCATAGGGGAACTGTTCCTGCAGTTAGTCCCAATATATCTAGCAAATACTTCACCATTCTGATTTTTGAACAGTTTATAGTTGGAGTCAAATGACTCATCAGAAGAATGAGGAGATTCACATGTAAAGCCAGATAACTTGGATGGATCAACTGGAGGTCCCTTTGCAGCAACCCATGAGGTTTTGGGGTACTGCTCAAGTTTCCAATATGTTCCATCAGCATTAAGTTTCCTCTCAAAGGCAATACCCTCTTTCCTAGGGTTTCTGTTGAGGATCTTCTTTTTGAGCACATCACAAAGAGTCTGATGCCCTTTGAGGCTTTTGTACATGCCTGTCGTGTACAGTTCCTTCAGCCCTGCATCGTCAGTGATACTAGCAATGTCCTCAGATGAGGAATTAGTGATAGCAGAGGCAGGTGAAGAATTTGTAACAGTTGAAGCATTTGAACATTCAGGTGAAGAATTAGCAGATTCACGTTCAATGCACTTTAAGCATGGAGGAACAAATTCTTCCTGAGAAGTGCTGATTTGTTGAGCAAGTAATGAATCGCGCTCCTTCTGAAGATCTTCATAACTCACTCTTAGCTTCTCAAGATCTTGCTTTCTTTGAAGAAATTCATAAGAAAGTTTCTCATGATCAGATAAGAGAGTGTTATGATGACTTTGAAGGCTATCAAACCTAGACTAAAGTCTCTGAAGATTTTCAGTCAGGGCTTTAGTGCGATCCATTTCTTCACCCAACATATCATCACTTTTGTCTAGCATGTTTTGAACCTTTTCAAAAGCCCTTTGTTGTTTTACAGCAATCTTTGCAAGTTTAGAGTAGTTGGGCTTGAGATTCTCGTCAGATTCATTTTCACTAGATTCAGAGGAGGTGTATTTGAGTACCTTTGCACCTTTTGCCATAAAGCAATAGGTGGGAGCGTAGTCATCATTATCTTCATCAGGCTTGTCGCTGGGGTCAGTTTCTTCAGTGTTGAAGATGGACTTGCTGACGAAAGCAGTAGCGAAGGCCAGACTCGCCACACCAGATTCGGATTCTTCAGACGCCTCCTCTTCCTCATTTTCCTCAGATTCAGCTTCAGAGTCCATTTCCTTGCCAATGAATGCCCGAGCCTTCTTGGAGCTGCTCTTCTTGTGAGATGAAGACTTCGAGGATTTTGATGACGAAGATTTTGACGATTTCTTCTTCTTCTTCGCATCATCAGAACTGTAATCCTTGTATTTCTTCTTCTTCAATTCCTTTTCCCACTGAGGACAATCTTGAATATAATGACCAGGTTTCTTGCATTTGTGGCACAGCCTTCTCTTATAGTCACTTGATGAGGAATCATTGCTTCTTGAGGATTTTCCAAAGCGACCACGTCTTGAGAACTTCTGGAATTTCTTCACGAGCAGTGCTAGCTCCTGGCTCAGTTCTTCAGGATCACCAAGGCTACTACCAGAGTCCTCACATTCAGACTCAGACACAACCTTGGCCTTCAAGGCACGTGGTTTGCCATAGCTCGAACCATAGAGATCTCTCTTTTCAGCAAGCTGGAACTCGTGAGTATTTAGCCTTTCGAGGATATCGGCAGGATCAAGAGACTTGTAGTCAGCCTGTTCTTGTATCATCAGACCAAGAGTATCAAATGAGGAATCAAGTGATCTCAATAGTTTCTTCACCACCTCATGATCAGTGATGTCAGTGGCACCGAGAGCTTGAAGCTCATTTGAGATGTCAGTGAGGCGATCAAAGGTTTGTTGGACATTTTCATTGTCGAGTCTTTTGAAGCGGTTGAAGAGATTCCGAAGAACATCAACTCGAGAGTCACGCTAAGTTGAGACTCCTTCATTCACTTTGGACAGCCTATCCCAGATAAGCTTAGCAGTTTCCAAAACACTCACTCTTCCATACTGTCCTTTACTCAGATGGCCACATATGATATTCTTCGCTTGAGAATCGAGTTGCTTGAATCTCTTCACATCGGTAGCGTTCAGTGAAGGTGAAACAGAGGGAACACCATTTTCCACAACATACTAGAGATCGTTGTCAATTGCCTCAAGATGCATTCGCATCTTGTTTTTCCAGTAGGGGTAGTCCGTCCCATCAAAGGTAGGACACCCAGCCGAGACCTTGATCATACCTGCGGTCGACATAACTAAAACTCTAGGCGGTTAAATCAAAATCACATAGAACAAGGGAGTACCTCGCTCTGATACCAATTGAAAGTGCATTAAGTCGACTAGAGGGGGGGTGAATAGGCGATTTTTATGAATTCTTCACTGAGGAATTTGTCGGTGAGGAAATTTCTTAGCGAAGAACTATTAGCAGCGGAATAAGTACTCATAAGTAAGCATAACAGAATACAAGCATGGTCATCATGATGAAATGAAGACTAGCACAGAGTACAGAAAGCGTAATCACATCATAACACAAGATGAAGACAAACAGACTGAAGAAATTGAACTGAGGAAATTGAGAAAGTCTTCAGTCAAAGTCTTCAAACACAGATATGAACAAACACTCAACACAGTAATGAGGAAATGAAAGAGTTGAGGAAATAGAACCAGTAGGTTGGTGAAGACAATGATTTGGTAGACCAGTTCCAACTGTTGTCTCAGTTGTACGTCTGGTTGGAGCGGCTGAGTATTTAAACTCGAGGACACACAGTCCCGGACAGCCAGTCACTGAGCACGCAGCTCAGGACACCCAGTCCTCACCGTATTCTCCTTGAACTAAGGTCACGCAGACCTCGTCCAATCACTCGCGGTAAGTCTTCAGGCGACTTCCAAACCTTCACAGACTTGGTCACTCGGTGATCCACAATTCCTCTTGGATGCTCTAGACCTTGATGCCTAACCGTCTGGAAGAAGCACAGTCTTCAAAGGTAACAAGCGTCGGATCCACGCAGGATCAATTTCTTCAGTGATGCTCAATCACTTTGGGTTTGTAGGTGTTTGGATTTGGGGTTTTTCCTCACTTGATGATTTTCGCTCAAAGTCCTCGGAGGATGGGTTGCTCTCAAATGACAAGTGTCAAGTTCTCTCGGAGCAGCCAACCAGCTAGTGGTTGTAGGGGGCGGCTATTTATAGCCTAGGGAGCAGCCCGACATGATAAGACATAAATGCCCTTCAATGATATGACCGTTAGGTGGATAAGATATTTTGGGACAGCTGGCGCGCAGCACAGCAACGGTCGGAAATTTGACTCTCAAATTCCTCAGGGCTATCATGTTCCTCACTGTGTAGGTAATTCGCACTGGCGAATTCCTAACACCTCAGTTAGAACAAATTCATCAGCGACCAGAAGAACTTCGTCTCTGTCACTGAAGAAAGTGACTGAACTGTATGAGATTTCCAAAGGCTTCACTCGAAGGGATTGGTAGGTGTAGGATTTTGAGTTGAGCATCACATGGAAATTTTTCCTTAGTATTTCCTCGACCCCCTTTAACAGTACGGTGTTTCGTATGACTCAAGAAGGAGAAAATGAAACTACGAAAACAAAAGTCTTCACGCTTCATGTTCCACAAATGAATACCAAGTCTTCAAGGTCACACCAATTTCTTCACTTTCAAAGTCTTCAGAAAGTCTTCAGAATATCAAAGTCTTCAGTTGAAGAACTTCATTTTTAGGGGTCGACTTTCTCTGTAAATATCAAACTCCTCATAGACTTATAGACCTGTGTACACTCACAAACGCATTAGTCCCTTAACCTGTAAGTCTTCAATACACCAAAATCACTAAGGGGCACTAGATGCACTTAGAATATATATATATATATATATATATATATATATATATATATATATATATATATATATATATATATATATATGAGTTTTATGTCCTCTACAACATTCACTTATTGCTAATTCTTCAAGTTGATTTCTTCTGCTAAGTGAATGTGATCGGACCCTTCCCCCTCTATGCTAAACTCAACCAAGTCTATTCACAAATTCTTCATGTGCGTTCTATTTGAAACTCGTTCAAAATCTTCACTGTGTCCTTGACAGCTGAAGAAATTGCGAACGGAACGTTTAAACTTATCTTATCTGAATTTTCGGCTTTGCCGCTCAAACCATTCCGCATCCCACGACAATACTTATCTATTCACCCACGATCCTACACGATCGCCACCTCTCAGTACGTGGGTGACACATGTCAAGCGAATGAGAAGGGCCAGGGGCACGTTCGTCCAAAATCTTTGGGCGTACAGTTTTTTCACTTCCACTATAAATACCCCTGCCTCTTCCTCACTTCACTTTTACTCCGCTCGCTCTCACTCCCACTCGATCTTTCCAAACCCTAGTGCTGCCACTACTTCATCGTCGACGGTGAGGAAGAGCTTCACTGCCTCGGCCTCGTTGTCGTCGTACTCGCGCCGGTTGCGGATTTCTTCACTCCGCCGCCGCCGTAGTCGTCTTCCTCTGCCGAGTTAGGGCGTGGAAGATCTGACTTGACGAACCTCACATCTACTCTTCCTAGTTCGTCGAGTTCTTCACTTCGGGTAATTAAAAGTTACTTTTACTGCCCTCTTTGATTCATATGTTTTCTTGAAAATCTTCAAAGGTGTTTATTCTTCAAATCTTCACACACATCAACACCTCACATGTCATCGGCTCTTGATTCGTTTCTCTAAGCAATAATTTTCTTCAAGATTCCTCAATTGTATGGATTTTCATCTATACAACTCTGGAACCTAAGACAAAGAACGCTTAGTGAAATTCCTCAAGGATCATCTGGTCAAATTCCTCAAACCTATTCATTTTTGAAAAACCTTCTGAGAACGCATATGACCTCTCCAAATTCCTCGCAACTATACTCTGTTCATAGTTACAAATGTTCGCTGATGAATCACTAGGTTCTCATCAACTTAACTCATTTGCAGCGTTCCTTGAAGAAAAGTTGCACACCTCTTCAGAAACCTCAATTGTTCATATTCCTCAGCTGAAGAAAATGGCTGATAAGAATCCATAGAAGGGAGGAAAGAGGCATGAGGTCAATACTGTGTTTGAAATCCCTAAGGACATTTATGCTGGATACTGCACTCCTGATGAGGCCAAGTTTGGCAAGGAGGATAAGAATCAGCGCAAGGTGCGCATACAATGAATAGAGAGGAGATGGGCACGAGAATGGAGGGAGTACAGGTATGTTACTCCCAAGTATATGAAGAAATTCACGCTCAACTCTCCATGCTCAAGAACTCCATTGGCACCATGCCAATTGGCAAATCCCACCAGCCTCAAGCGCGGTGAGGACTATGCTGATGAATGGGCAAAGCACCAGGCCAAACTGGCCAAGCAAGCAAAGGAAGCAGTGAAGAAATTCAGCGCAGACTCTGTTGCTGCTGCCGCTGCCTCTACTGAGGCCTCTGCTAGTCAACCAAAGAAGGCAATGCACAAGAAGCCTGCGCATAAGTCAAGCGCTTCTCGTTCAATGCCTTCACGACCAAGCTTCTCTGCAATGCCCTCACGGCAAATTCCTCATACTGCTCCTTCAAAGTCTTCAACTCCTCCGTCAAAGTCTTCAGCTGCTCCGACCAGATCCTCGGCACATGTGCATCTCGCCACATGCCAACGGACCCAAGGCATCTCAATTTCCTCAGGAGCATCTGCAAGTTCCTCAGCTGCACCAAAATCCTCAGCTGGCCCCTCTCTGCTGAAGAAAAAGGCCACTGCTGTACGAGGCCTTCGACCAAGTCCTCACACGAAGCAGGTCACCTTCCAAGTGCCCTCTAATGATGATAAGGCTGATGATAAAGAACTTGCCGAAATCATCAGAGACAGGCAAGCCAGGGCCGCTAGAGCCAAAGGCAGTAATGTGCCATTAATGTTGGATCCAAAGTTAATCCTTGATTACATTGACCTATGGCACAAGGACCCCAACACCCCTTTGCCGGAGATGAACCTCACTCCTGGTCAGAATCATGTTTTGGCTGCCTTCATAGAGGAAGAAAAGTGGAAATTTGAACAAGGCAGAAAGCTGAAGAAAGCGCAATACAAGAAGCAACGCTACCTCAAGGACAATTAAAAGTGCGTTAAGTCGACTAGAGGGGGGTGAATAGGCGATTTTTTTGAATTCTTCACTAAGGAATTTGCCGGTGAGGAAATTCCTTAGCGAAGAACTATTAGCAGCGGAATAAGTACTCATAAGTAAGCATAACAGAATACAAGCATGGTCATCATGATGAAATGAAGACTAGCACAGAGTACAGAAAGCGTAATCACAGCATAACACAAGATGAAGACAAACAGACTGAAGAAATTGAACTGAGGAAATTGAGAAAGTCTTCAGTCAAAGTCTTCAAACACAGATATGAACAAACACTCAACACAGTAATGAGGAAATGAAAGAGTTGAGGAAATAGAACCAGTAGGTTGGTGAAGACAATGATTTGGTAGACCAGTTCCAACTGTTGTCTCAGTTGTACGTCTGGTTGGAGCGGCTGAGTATTTAAACTCGAGGACACACAGTCCCGGACACCCAGTCACTGAGCACGCAGCTCAGGACACCCAGTCCTTACCGTATTCTCCTTGAACTAAGGTCATGCAGACCTCGTCCAATCACTCGTGGTAAGTCTTCAGGCGACTTCCAAACCTTCACAGACTTGGTCACTCAGCGATCCACAATTCCTCTTGGATGCTCTAGACCTTGACGCCTAACCGTCTGGAAGAAGCACAGTCTTCAAAGGTAACAAGCGTCGGATCCACGCAGGATCAATTTCTTCAGTGATGCTCAATCACTTTGGGTTTGTAGGTGTTTGGGTTTGGGGTTTTTCCTCACTTGATGATTTTCGCTCAAAGTCCTCGGAGGATGGGTTGCCCTCAAATGACAAGTGTCAAGTTCTCTCGGAGCAGCCAACCAGCTAGTGGTTGTAGGGGGCGGCTATTTATAGCCTAGGGAACAGCCCGACATGATAAGACATAAATGCCCTTCAATGATATGACCGTTAGGTGGATAAGATATTTTGGGACAGCTGGCGCGCAGCACAGCAACGGTCGGAAATTTGACTCTCAAATTCCTCAGGGCTATCATGTTCCTCACTGTGTAGGTAATTCGCACTGGCGAATTCCTAACTCCTCAGTCAGAACAAATTCATCAGTGACCAGAAGAACTTCGTCTCTGTCACTGAAGAAAGTGACTGAACTGTATGAGATTTCCAAAGGCTTCACTCGAAGGGATTGGTAGGTGTAGGATTTTGCGTTGAGCATCACATGGAAATTTTTCCTTAGTATTTCCTCGACCCCCTTTAACAGTACGGTGTTTCCTATGACTCAAGAAGGAGAAAATGAAACTACGAAAACAAAAGTCTTCACGCTTCATGTTCCACAAATGAATACCAAGTCTTCAAGATCACACCAATTTCTTCACTTTCAAAGTCTTCAGAAAGTCTTCAGAATATCAAAGTCTTCAGTTGAAGAACTTCATTTTTAGGGGTCGACTTTCGCTGTAAATATCAAACTCCTCATAGACTTATAGACCTGTGTACACTCACAAACGCATCAGTCCCTTAACCTATAAGTCTTCAATACACCAAAATCACTAAGGGGCACTAGATGCACTTACAATCTCCCCCTTTTTGGTGATTGATGACAACATAGGTTAAGTTTTCAACGGGGATAAACATATGAAGTGTATACACTGATATTGAGGAATTTGATTGCAAGATATAGAAGAACTCCCCTTGAAGATGTGCATAGTGAGGAATTTGCTTTTGAGGCAATGCACATTTGAAGAGTTGAATCATGGAGATCTCCCCCTATATCTTGTAATTCATACACGCATTTGATATATAATATGAAGAATTTGAAATGCATGATGAAATATGGTGCTTGATGAGATTCAGCATGCGTGCAATGTCATTAATGAGGAATAAGCATGCAAAGCATAATGCAACAAAAGTATCAGCGCACCATCGGGTTTAAGATTACAACTCGATCCAAACAAAAGTTTCAGAAGAACGAGAGTTGTAACTTTTAGAAATAAATGCCCTTAATATAGACCCGCTTGAAGACTAACTCAGATTTCTCCCCCTTTGTCATCAAATGACCAAAAGGATTGAAACTGAGGACTAATGCCCCTGAAGAATTTCAAGTCGATGGAGGAGCGCCAGCGTTGTCGGGGTTGTTTGTTGTAGCAGGGCCTGCCGCAGTGTCGTCCAAATCTTCATACTCATCAGTGTCACGTGATGAAGAATAAGAGCTGGCCACCAAGGAAGGAACATTGACCTTCTTGAATTTCTTCGGTGGAGGTGCAGATCAGTCAAATTCTTCCTTGAGACCCATATTGTTCAGATCTGCAGCGCTGTAGACATGAGAGAGAACATCCCAGGTACGGTTGAAGGTTTCATGGAGGTAGTATTGGTTTTTCTTCACTGCATTGTGTGTTGAGGTCATGTTGTGAAGAATGGAACCAAACTGACGCTTGAACCATTTATGATTGCGATCAACCTTCTGATGAAGACTGAGGAGTAACTCACGATCAGTCATCACCCTGGGTGTTGTGGCTTGAGGATTTTGCTTGGCTGAGGTATTTGCGGCAGAGTCATGTGTGGCATAATCGTCATTGGTAGAGTAAGATGCAGCCTTGCGAAATTGACCATCCAATGGACGAATGCCTTCATCGATCACAGCAGCGGACTTGCCTTTATCATCAGCTGATGAAATTGTCCGTTTGAGGACTTCAATGGGAGGCAAGTAGCTACCGTGGTTCAGAATGTCAGCTTTGTAATTCAGTGAAGATCTGGTCCTGATGAATCTCATTATCCAAGGAGCATAGGGCTTCAGCTCGAATGGTGACATAGCAATATTGGCCAGAGTCCTCATGAAGAAATCATGGAAGTTGACGGGAACGCCATGAATGATGTTGAAAAGCATATTCTTCATGATGCCAACGACTTCTTCATCATTTGAGTCGTGGCCCTTGATAGGACTCATTGTCTTCGTCAGGATTCGATAGACAGTCCGAGGCACATAGAGTAATTCCTTGACGAGGAATTTGGTTCGTGGGGCCTGCCTTGGCTTCAAAGGCTTCATCAGCACTTGCATATAGTGATTTGAAAGTTCTGGTTCGTTGTAGATACAACGAGCATCATTAAATGGAGGACTGAGTGGTAGTGCACGAAGCAATTCAGTTGCTGGTGCCTTGTAGTGAGTATTTTCAGACATCCAGTCTAATACCCATGTGTTCACGTCTTCAGCGTCTCCGGTGATGTGCAGAGTTGCATAGAATTGAAGAATGAGTTCTTCATTCCAGTCACAGATATCAATGCAGAAATTCAGAAGTCCTGCGTCGTGAAGAACACTGAGGACTGGCTCAAAGCCGGGCAGAGACTCCATGTCCACATGAGGAATATGTGCATGATCGAAGACTTTGTCTTTGTTGAAGAGCACTGAGGAATAGAAATTGGCTTGGCTGGCAGTCCAGAAACGCCTCTTCCTTATGCGAGCAGAATCATATGGATTATAGTCAGTGAAGAATACGTGCTCGGCAAAGAAATCTTCAGCCTTGAACTTCTGTTTGCTTGAGAATGGATTCTTTTGCTTTGGCAGAGGGGTGTCTGTGAGTTGCATCACCACCTCAGGAATCGCGAGCTCAGGTTCTTCAGGCTGAGGAATTTCTTGTTCCTCAACAGGTGCAGTCTGAGGATCAGCAGCAGCAGGTTCATCGGCACTAGTGGCTGGTATTTCTTCATGCACAGAGAGAGTGGGTTGAGTTTCTTCAGAGCCCATTTGAACTGTTGGTGCAGGGGACTGAGGAATCTGTTGTATCGGGGTGAAGAGAGGAGTATTGGGATGCTGACTTTCCCAAAAGTCATCATTCATCACCGGTGTGGTGCACCCTATATCCACATCTTCATCTTCAATTCCCTCAACACCAGCCTCTTCAGCTGTGAACTGAGGCATAGGTGAGGAAATGATTGGCGTTGAAGGGATTGCGTCCACTTCAATTTCTTCATCAATCTTCCCTGACGAAGCAGCAGAATGATGTTCTTCATCAGATCCGATTGAGATCTCATAGTCTTCTCCAAAAGGAACAAGGTCCTTTGATGGCATGGAGGAAATCGGAACAGCGTCAATTGGATTTTCGAGTGAGCTGGTCATTGGCTTCATTTTCTTTGCAGCCGAAGAATTTGACATAGCTGATGCGTTCCTTTTCTTCACTGCAGCTCGCTCTGCAGCCTTGGTCTTCTTCACATCAAAGGCAGATGGAAGAATTGGAGTTGGTGTTGGCGCGGGAGGAGCTGAGGAATCTGGTTGAATTTCTTCAGGCGCAACTGATGCAGTTGCCCTGACTTGTTCAGTTTCTTCAGGCGCACAACTAGTGGATGCCCTGGCAATTTCTTCAGCGGCTGGAATGGGATCATCAACCCTGGAACTGGCATTTTCTTCAGCCGCCTGAACTTCATCAGCGGTGCTGGCATGTTCTTCAGTCGGCTGAGCTGAGGCTTCAGCCTGAGGAATTTCATGTTGCGTTGGAGCAGCAACATTGGTGAACTTCTTTGTCAGGTTGACGAATCTGACTTTGGCTCCTTGCCAATCAGCATAATAAGCATTGAAGTTTTTGTTGAGGTCTTGAATTTCAGTCTGGACCTTGAGAAGTTCCTCAGGTGTCATTCTGACAATGTTTTTCTTCAGGAACTTCTCCTTTCTGTATTGAGCTTTCTTAATCTCTCTTGCCTTTTCAAACTTCCATTTCTCTTCGCTGATGAAATGGGTCAACATATGACTTTGTCCAGGGGTCAGATGAAAATCAGGCATTGGGGTGTTTGGATCCTTGTGCCAGAGATCAATATAATCGAGGATTTTCCTCGGATCCAACAGCAGTGGCACAGATGTGCCTTTGGCTCTAGCGGCCCTTTCTTGGCGATCTCTGATGATTTCCGCAAGTTCATCATCAGAAGCTTCATCATCAGAAGGCACATGGAATGCGACCTGTTTCTTCTTTGGACTTGGCCGAGGACCTCGTCCAGCTGTTGCTTTGGTCTTCAGCAGAGTCGGGCCAGATGATGAAATTGGTGCAGCTGAGGAACTTGCTGAAACACCAGAGGCAATCGAGAAACCACCAGTCCTTTGACATGTAGCCAGATGCATAGGAGCTGAGGACTTTGAAGGAGCTGTTGAGGACTTTGGTGGAGCTGTAGCAGTGTGAGGAATTTGCCTTGAGGGCGCTGCTAAGGAACTTGGCCGTGAGGGCGCTGATGGTGAAGCACTTGGCTTACGAGCAGGCTTCTTTGGCATGGATTTCCTTGGTTTGACCGAGGCCTCAGTAGCAGTAGCAGTGGCAGAATCCTCATTGAATTTCTTCACTGCCTCCTTGGCTTGTCTTGCCAATTTAGCTTGTCGCTTAGCCCATTCTTCAGGAAAGTCCTCACCACGTTTGATGCTTGTGGGGTCAGCTACTTGGCCAGGTGCCAATGGAGCTCTTGGGCATGGAGGATTGAGGGCGAATTTCTTCATGTACTTTGGAGTCACATATCTGTATTCCCTCCATTCTCTTGCCCATCTCCGTTCAATCTTTTGAATGCGCACCTTGCGCTGATTTTTGTTTTCTTTGCCAAATTTTGCTTCATCAGGTGTGCAATAGTCAGCATATATTTCGTCAGGGATTTCAAACACAGTCATAACCTCAGGTTTCTTTCCTCCTTTCTACGGCTTCTTACCGTCTGCCATATTCTTCAGTTGAGGAATCTGAACAATTGAGTTCTCTGAAGAAGTATGCAGTTTTTCTTCGAGGAACGCTGGAAATGAGTTAAGTTGATGAGAACCTAGTGATTCAGCAACAGACATGAGTACCTGTGAACAGAGTACAGGTGCGAGGAATTCGGAGAGGTCATATGCGTTCTGAGAAGGTTTTTTTGAAAAGAACAAGTTTTGAGGAATTTGACCAGATGAACCTTGAGGAGTTTCACTAAGCGTTCTTGTCTTAGGTTCCAGAGTTGTACAGACCGAAGATCCACACAATTAGGGAATCTAGAAGAAAATGATTGCTTAGAGAAACAGTTCAAGATCATATGATGTGTGTGGTGTTCATATGTGTGAAGATTTGAAGAATAAACACCTTTGAAGATTTTCAGGAAAGCTTGAGAATCAAAGCGAGTAATAAAGGTAACTTTTAATTACCCGAAGTGAAGAACACAACGAACTGAGAAGAACAGGTGGGAATTTCGTTAGGTTAGATCTTCCTTGCCCTAACTCGGCGGAGGAAGACAGCTACGGCGGCGGCGGAGTGAAGACTTCCGTGGTTGGCGTGAGTACGACGACGACGAGGTCGAGGCAGCAAAGCTCTTCCTCACCGGCGACGATGGAGTAGCGGCGGCACTAGGGTTTGAGGAGCTCGAGTGGGAGAGAGAGGTCGAGCGGAGTAAATGAAGTGAGGAAGGGGAGAGGGGTATTTATAGACACGGTGAAAAACTGTTCGCCCGAAGATTTTGGACGAACGTGCCCCTGCCCTTTCTCCTTCACGCGACATGTGTCACCCACGTACTGTGTAGTGGAGATCGTGTACAATCGTGGGTGAATAGAATAATGCATCGTGGGATGCGGAACAGTTTGAGCGGCAAAACTGAAAGTTTGGATAGATTTGTTTTAAAGTTTCGTTTGCAATTTCTTCAGCTGACAAGGACACAGTGAAGATTTTGAACGAGTTTCAAATAGAACGCACATGAAGAATTTGTGAATAGATTGGGTTGAGTATAGCATAGAGGGGGAAGGGTCCGATCACATTCACTTAGCAGAAAAATCAACTTGAAGAAATAGCTATAAGTGAATGCTGTAGAGGACATAAACTCATATATATATATATATATATATATATATATATATATATATATATATATATAGCCAATGAAGAAAAAGGAAGGAAACAGTGAAGATTTTGAAAAGTTGAAGAATTTGAAAAACTGAAGAATTTCAGAACTGAGGAAAAACTCAAATTGAAGATTTTCAACTTTTTGTGGTGGCGTGACCCAGCGTATAAGAATGATGATTTCAGACACCGCGTACAATTGTCGTAGGGTTCTGAGAATCAAATTCTTCATTAATTTCTTCACACTTAGAGTGTTATTCTTCATTGATTGAAGAAAAACGTTTCTTCATGTGTTGCACATGTAAGTCATCAATTTTGCATAAGTGTTAGGATGTGTGTCCTTTTCAAAGAACATTCGAAGATTCTAAGATATTTAGCTCACACCGCAACTTGCTAAATCTCTTCTCATCCAAGGGCTTAGTGAAGATATCAGCTAGCTGTTCTTCAGTCTTCACGTGCTCGATGGAGATGTCGCCCTTCAACACATGATCACCAAGAAAATGATGACGAATCTGAATGTGCTTTGTCTTCGAGTGCTGAACTGGGTTGTGAGAAATCTTGATGGCACTCTCATTGTCACAGAGGAGAGGCACATTCTTCATGTTGACGCCATAGTCCTTGAGTGTTTGCTTCATCCAAAGCAGTTGAGCACAGCAAGAGCCAGCAGCAATGTATTCAGCTTCCGCAGTAGACAGTGATACACAGTTCTATTTCTTCGAGGACCAACAGACCAAAGATCGTCCGAGGAAATGACAAGTGCCAGAAGTTGACTTGCGGTCCACACAATCACCAACATAGTCAGAGTCAGAATATCCAATGAGATCAAAAGCAGAGCCCTTGGGATACCATAATCCTAGTGTTGGTGTGTGAGCTAGATATCAAAGAATATGCTTCACAGCCTTATGGTGTGATTCCTTCGGTGCAGCTTGAAATCGGGCACACATGCAAACACTAAGCATTATATCTGGCCTAGATGCACATAAGTACAATAAAGAACTGTAAGTGCATCTAGTGCCCCTTAGTGATTTTGGTGTATTGAAGACTTATAGGTTAAGGGACTAATGCGTTTGTGAGTGTACATAGGTCTATAAGTCTATGAGGAGTTTGATATTTACAGAGAAAGTCGACCCCTAAAAATGAAGTTCTTCAACTGAAGACTTTGATATTCCGAAGACTTTGAAAGTGAAGAAATTGGTGTGACCTTGAAGACTTGGTATTCATTTGTGGAACATGAAGCGTGAAGACTTTTGTTTTCGTAGTTTCATTTTCACCTTCTTGAGTCACAGGAAACACCGTACTGTTAAAGGGGGTCGAGGAAATACTAAGGAAAATTTTCCATGTGATGCTCAACTCAAAATCCTACACCTACCAATCCCTTCAAGTGAAGCCTTTGGAAATCTCATACAGTTCAGTCACTTTCTTCAGTGACAGAGACGAAGTTCTCCTGGTCACTGATGAATTTGTTCTGACTTAGGAGTTAGGAATTCGTCAGTGCGAATTACCTACACAGTGAGGAACATGATAGCCCTGAGGAATTTGAGAGTCAAATTTCCGACCGTTGCTGTGCTGCGCGCCAGCTGTCCCAAAATATCTTATCCACCTAACGGTCATATCATTGAGGGGCATTTATGTCTTATCATGTCGGGCTGCTCCCTAGGCTATAAATAGCCGCCCCCTACAACCACTAGCTGGTTGGCTGCTCCGAGAGAACTTGACACTTGTCATTTGAGAGCAACCCATCCTCCGAGGACTTTGAGCGAAAATCATTGAGTGAGGAAAACCCAAAACCAAACCCCTACAAACCCAAAGTGATTGAGCATCACTGAAGAAATTGATCCTGCGTGGATCCGACGCTTGTTACCTTTGAAGACTGTGCTTCTTCCAGACGGTTAGGCGTCAAGGTCTAGAGCATCCAAGAGGAATTGTGGATCGCCGAGTGACCAAGTCTGTGAAGGTTTGGAAGTCGCGTGAAGACTTACCACGAGTGATTGGACGAGGTCTGCGTGACCTTAGTTCAAGGAGAATACGGTGAGGACTGGGTGTCCTGAGCTGCGTGCTCAGTGACTGGGTGTCCGGGACTGCGTGTCCTCGAGTTTAAATACTCAGCCGCTCCAACCAGACGTACAGCTGAGACAGCAATTGGAACTGGTCTACCAAATCATTGTCTTCGCCAACCTAACTGGTTCTATTTCCTCAACCCTTTCATTTCCTCATTACTGTGTTGACTGTTTGTTCATATCTGTGTTTGAAGACTTTGACTGAAGACTTTCTCAATTTCCTTAGTTCAATTTCTTCAGTCTGTTTGTCTTCATCTTGTGTTATCCTGTGATTACGCTTTCTGTACTCTGTGCTAGTCTTCATTTCATCATGATGACCATGCTTGTATTCTGTTATGCTTACTTCTGAGTACTTATTCCGCTGCTAACAGTTCTTCACTAAGGAATTTCCTCACCGGCAAATTCCTCAGTGAAGAATTCATAAAAATTGCCTATTCACCCCCCCTCTAGTCGACATAAGGCACTTTCAAGAACCAATCATGGAGCGGTATACCTTGTGATTGAAGTCAATACCATTTTCATCAGTGCATAGATGGCCTTTTGTGGGCATAGGAATTTTGACGCCTTTGCAATCTTGCATGCCGAATTTCCTCAGTACATCTTTGAGGTATTTCTCCTGAGATATGAATATGCCATTGCACTGTTGACGAATGTGAAGACCTAAGAAGAATTTCAACTCTCCCATCATAGACATTTGATATTCTTGACTCATCATATAGGCAAATTCATCACTATAACGTTGGTCAGTACAGCCAAAGATAATATCATCAACATATATTTGGCACACAAACAGTTCACCATCATAAGATTTAGTAAAGAGAGTAGGGTCGAGTGAACCGGGTGTGAAGCCATTCTTCACGAAGAATTTCTTCAATGTATCATACCACGCCCGAGGGGCTTGCTTGAGGCCATAGAGAGCCTTATTAAGTCTGAAGACTTTGTCAGGATTCTTTGGATCGTCAAAACCTGGGGGTTGAGCA
Source organism: Triticum dicoccoides (assembly GCF_002162155.2). Taxonomy (NCBI): domain Eukaryota; kingdom Viridiplantae; phylum Streptophyta; class Magnoliopsida; order Poales; family Poaceae; genus Triticum; species Triticum dicoccoides. Next base: position 602,229,686 of record NC_041385.1, read on the forward strand.
ACATATACTTCTTCCTCAAGCTTACCATTGAGGAATGCACTTTTCACATCCATTTGATATAAGATGATATCATGATGATTAGCATAAGCAAGTAATATGCGAATAGCCTCAAGTCTAGCAAAAGGTGCAAAAGTTTCATCGAAATCAATTCCTTCAACCTGTGTGTAGCCTTGAGCTACCAATCGTGCCTTATTCCTTACCACAAGGCCATTTTCATCTTGCTTGTTGCGGTAGATCCACTTTGTGCCAATGATATTATGCTTGCGAGGATCTGGACGTTTGACCAGTTCCCAGACATTGTTGAGCTCGAACTGATGTAATTCTTCTTGCATAGCTTGAATCCACTCCGGCTCCAAAAATGCTTCATCTACCTTAGTGGGCTCTGTGATAGAGACAAAAGCATAGTGCCCACAAAAGTTAGATAAATGTGAAGCTTTTGAGCGTGTGAGAGGACCTGGCGCTTCAATGTCATCGATGATCTTGTCAACTTGTACTTCTTTTGCAACGCGAGGATGAGCTGGTTGTCGTCGAGGTATTTGATCATTTTCCTCAGCACCATTGTCTTTAGCATTATCTTCAGGTGCGTCAGCTCGACGTTCTTCGCGTACTGGAATGAATTCTTCAGCAAATTCTTTAGTAGGAATGACATCCTCAGTTGCCTTGAACTTGATAGAATCCTCAGGTGCTGGTTCATCTAACACAGAAGGTAGGTGCTCTCTTTGCGAGCCATTAGTTTCATCGAACCGCACATCTACAGTTTCAACAATCTTGTGATGAGCGATGTTGAAGACTCTGTAGGTGTGCGAGTCCTTTCCGTAACCAAGCATAAAACCTTCATGTGCTTTCGGTGCAAATTTAGAATTGTGGTGAGGATCTCTAATCCAACATTTAGCACCGAAGACTTTGAAATAACTCACATTGGGTTTCTTGTCAGTGAGGAGTTCATAGGCCGTCTTCTTGAAGAATTTGTGAAGATATCCTCTGTTGATGATGTGGCAAGTAGTATCAATTGAATCAATCCAAAAACGATGAGGCGTTTTGTATCCGTCAAGCATAGTGCGAGCCATCTCAACAAGAGTTTTGTTCTTGCGCTCCACGACGCCATTTTGCTGAGGAGTATAAGGAGCAGATAACTCATGAGTAATACCAAGTTCATCAAGATAGTCATCAAGACAGGAATTCTTGAACTCAGTTCCATTGTCACTTATGATGTGCTTGATCTTCACACCAAAGTTGGTTGAAGCCCTCGAGGAAAATCGTTTGAAGACTTCCTGCACTTCATGTTTGTAAGTAACAATGTGTACCCATGTATATCGAGAGTAATCATCAACAATGACAGAACCATATAGAGATGCAGCATTAGAGAATGCTGAGTAATGATTAGGTCCGAAGAGGTCCATGTGAAGCAATTCGAATGGACGAGTAGTGGTCATGATAGTCTTCGCTGGATGCTTGGCCTTGGTCATTTTTCCAGCTTCACAGGCTCCGCATAAGTGGTCCTTGAGGAATTTGACATTCTCAATGCCAATGACATGCTTCTTCTTCGCAAGCATATGCAAATTCCTCATGCCTGCGTGACCAAGTCGTCGATGCCATAGCCAGCCTTCTGAAGCTTTTGCAAGTAGACACATGGCTGGTTGTGGTCCTGTAGAGAAATCAACAATATACAAATCTCCTCTCCTAAAGCCTTCGAAGACTTTGGAATTGTCAGCTTCCATAATCACAACACAGCGATACTTGCCAAAGACAACAACCATATCAAGATCACAAAGCATTGAGACTGACATGAGGTTGTATCCTAAGGACTCAACAAGCATGACTTTGTCCATGTGTTTATCCTTAGAGATCGCAACCTTACCAAGACCCAATACCTGACTTTTGCCTTTGTCAGCAAAGATGATATGCTTCAGATGTGACGGTGATAAGGGAGCATCCATCAGAAGATTCTTGTCACCAGTCATGTGATTTGTACACCCACTATCGAGGACCCATTCAGTGGTTTTGGGTTGATCATCCTGCGGATGAATTAGTGTAACTTACAATCTCATATGCTTCATCAGTGAAGAATATGATATCAAGTTCATCAGATGAATTTCATCAAGCGATAAACATATATAGCAATATGAGGACGTGTGAAATGAAAGTTCATTTCATCATGGTTAGCCCGCGTCCTTTCAGGCAATTTTGTCAGGTCCCCAGCAAATTCTTCAGACGTCAAGACACGTCTGGAGACCTGACCCTGCATAAGAGATTAGTTCTTTTTCTTCACCACCCACATCTGTAGGGGTGGCAAAGAGTTCATCATTCTGCGAGCACCATACGAGAATGGTGGCATAGAAGCCAAACCATTTCGTTTCACATAAGAGGGGTTAGGGTAAGCATATGAATAAGCAGAGAAATTCTTCGAGGACTTATGAACATAATGATTTGAAGAATAATGTGCATATTCGTAGCCCTTAGCTCTACCCTGCGAAACTTTGATCCATTTGAGGAATTGGATCCATATGAAGAGTTTGTTTTGGGGTTCCTATTCTTCACAGGTGGTGTCATGAGGACATTCACCTGAAGACTTTCAACATAACTTTTGGGAACCAAGATTTTCTTCATAGGGGAACCGTTCCTGCAGTTAGTCCCAACATATCTAGCAAATACTTCACCATTCTGATTTTTGAACAGTTTATAGTTGGAGTCAAATGACTCATCAGAAGAATGAGGAGATTCACATGTAAAGCCAGATAACTTGGATGGATCAACTGGAGGTCCCTTTGCAGCAACCCATGAGGTTTTGGGGTACTGCTCAGGTTTCCAATATGTTCCATCAGCATTAAGTTTCCTCTCAAAGGCAATACCCTCTTTCCTAGGGTTTCTGTTGAGGATCTGCTTTTTGAGCACATCACAAAGAGTCTGATGCCCTTTGAGGCTTTTGTACATGCCTGTCGTGTACAGTTCCTTCAGCCCTGCATCGTCAGTGATACTAGCAATGTCCTCAGATGAGGAATTAGTGATAGTAGATGCAGGTGAAGAATTTGTAACAGTTGAAGCATTTGAACATTCAGGTGAAGAATTAGCAGATTCACGTTCAATGCACTTTAAGCATGGAGGAACAAATTCTTCCTGAGAAGTGCTGATTTGTTGAGCAAGTAATGAATCGCGCTCCTTCTGAAGATCTTCATAACTCACTCTTAGCTTCTCAAGATCTTGCTTTCTTTGAAGAAATTCATAAGAAAGTTTCTCATGATCAGATAAGAGAGTGTTATGATGACTTTGAAGGCTATCAAACCTAGACTGAAGTCTCTGAAGATTTTCAGTCAGGACTTTAGTGCGATCCATTTCTTCACCCAACATATCATCACTTTTGTCTAGCATGTTTTGAACCTTTTCAAAAGCCCTTTGTTGTTTTATAGCAATCTTTGCAAGTTTAGAGTAGCTGGGCTTGAGATTCTCGTCAGATTCATTTTCACTAGATTTAGAGGAGGTGTATTTGAGTACCTTTACACCTTTTGCCATAAAGCAATAGGTGGGAGCGTAGTCATCATTATCTTCATCAGGCTTGTTGGTGGGGTCAGTTTCTTCAGAGTTGAAGATGGACTTGCTAACGAAAGCAGTAGCGAAGGCCAGACTCGCCACACCAGATTCGGATTCTTCAGACGCCTCTTCTTCCTCATTTTCCTCAGATTCAGCTTCAGAGTCCATTTCCTTGCCAATGAATGCCCGAGCCTTCTTGGAGCTGCTCTTCTTGTGAGATGAAGACTTCGAGGATTTTGATGACGAAGATTTTGACGATTTCTTCTTCTTCTTTGCATCATCAGAACTGTAATCCTTGTATTTCTTCTTCTTCAATTCCTTTTCCCACCGAGGACAATCTTGAATATAATGACCAGGTTTCTTGCATTTGTGGCACAACCTTCTCTTATTGTCACTTGATGAGGAATCACTGCTTCTTGAGGATTTTCCAAAGCGACCACGTCTTGAGAACTTCTGGAATTTCATCACGAGCAGTGCTAGCTCCTGGCTCAGTTCTTCAGGATCACCAAGGCTACTACCAGAGTCCTCACATTCAGACTCAGACACAACCTTGGCCTTCAGGGCATGTGGTTTGCCATAGCTCGAACCATAGAGATCTCTCTTTTCAGCAAGCTGGAACTCGTGAGTATTTAGCCTTTCGAGGATATCGGCAGGATCAAGAGACTTGTAGTCAGCCCGTTCTTGTATCATCAGACCAAGAGTATCAAATGAGGAATCAAGTGATCTCAACAGTTTCTTCACCACCTCATGATCAGTGATGTCAGTGGCACCGAGAGCTTGAAGCTCATTTGAGATGTCAGTGAGGCGATCAAAGGTTTGTTGGACATTTTCATTGTCGAGTCTTTTGAAGCGGTTGAAGAGATTCCGAAGAACATCAACTCGAGAGTCACGCTGAGTTGAGACTCCTTCATTCACTTTGGACAGCCTATCCCAGATAAGCTTAGCAGTTTCCAAAGCACTCACTCTTCCATACTATCCTTTACTCAGATGGGGTCAGTGAGGGTGAAACAGAGGGAATTGAGTATTGAGTTGCTTGAATCTCTTCACATCGGTAGCGTTCAGTGAGGGTGAAACAGAGGGAACACCATTTTCCACAACATACCAGAGATCATTGTCAATTACCTCAAGATGCATTCGCATCTTGTTTTTCCAGTAGGGGTAGTCCGTCCCATCAAAGGTAGGACACCCAGCCGAGACCTTGATCATACCTGCGGTCGACATAACTAAAACTCCAGGCGGTTAAACCAAAATCACACAGAACAAGGGAGTACCTCACTCTGATACCAATTGAAAGTGCGTTAAGTCGACTAGAGGGGGGGTGAATAGGCGATTTTTATGAATTCTTCACTGAGGAATTTGCCGGTGAGGAAATTCCTTAGCGAAGAACTATTAGCAGCGGAATAAGTACTCAGAAGTAAGCATAACAGAATACAAGCATGGCCATCATGATGAAATGAAGACTAGCACAGAGTACAAAAAGCGTAATCATAGGATAACACAAGATGAAGACAAACAGACTGAAGAAATTGAACTGAGGAAATTGAGAAAGTCTTCAGTCAAAGTCTTCAAACACAGATATGTACAAACACTCAACACAGTAATGAGGAAATGAAAGAGTTGAGGAAATAGAACCAGTGGGTTGGTGAAGACAATGATTTGGTAGACCAGTTCCAACTGCTGTCTCAGTTGTACGTCTGGTTGGACCGGCTGAGTATTTAAACTCGAGGACTCACAGTCCCGGACACCCAGTCACTGAGCATGCAGCTCAGGACACCCAGTCCTCACCGTATTCTCCTTGAACTAAGGTCACACAGACCTCGTCCAATCACTCGTGGTAAGTCTTCAGGCGACTTCCAAACCTTCACAGACTTGGTCACTCGGCGATCCACAATTCCTCTTGGATGCTCTAGACCTTGACGCCTAACCGTCTGGAAGAAGCACAGTCTTCAAAGGTAACAAGCGTCGGATCCACGCAGGATCAATTTCTTCAGTGATGCTCAATCACTTTGGGTTTGTAGGTGTTTGGGTTTGGGGTTTTTCCTCACTTGATGATTTTTGCTCAAAGTCCTCGGAGGATGGGTTGCTCTCAAATGACAAGTGTCAAGTTCTCTCGGAGCAGCCAACTAGCTAGTGGTTGTAGTGGGCGGCTATTTATAGCCTAGGGAGCAGCCCGACATGATAAGACATAAATGCCCTTCAATGATATGACCGTTAGGTGGATAAGATACTTTGGGACAGCTGGCGCGTAGCACAACAACGGTCGGAAATTTGACTCTCAAATTCCTCAGGGCTATCATGTTCCTCACTGTGTAGGTAATTCGCACTGGCGAATTCCTAACTCCTCAGTCAGAACAAATTCATCAGCGACCATAAGAACTTCGTCTCTGTCACTGAAGAAAGTGACTGAACTGTATGAGATTTCCAAAGGGTTCACTCGAAGGGATTGGTAGGTGTAGGATTTTGAGTTGAGCATCACATGGAAATTTTTCCTTAGTATTTCCTCGACCCCCTTTAACAGTACGGTGTTTCCTATGACTCAAGAAGGAGAAAATGAAACTACCAAAACAAAAGTCTTCACGCTTCATGTTCCATAAATGAATACCAAGTCTTCAAGGTCACACCAATTTCTTCACTTTCAAAGTCTTCAGAAAGTCTTCAGAATATCAAAGTCTTCAGTTGAAGAACTTCATTTTTACGGGTCGACTTTCTCTGTAAATATCAAACTCCTCATAGACTTATAGACCTGTGTACACTCACAAACGCATTAGTCCCTTAACCTATAAGTCTTCAATACACCAAAATCACTAAGGGGCACTAGATGCACTTACAACAATGTCCTCACTCTCACCCCTGATCAGCTCATTGCGTTGCAAGCTGAAATCAAGCAATTGGGTGATGAATTCGATCGCTACTATGCTGATTGGAAGGGCGCCAAGGTGCGGTTCGTCAATCTGACGAAGAAATTCACTTCAAGTTCTGTTCCCCTTGTGCACATTGAAGTTACTTAGGCTGAAGAATCTGCTCAGCCCATTGAAGAACATGCCAGCACCGCTGATGACAATCAGGCTGCTGAAGAATCTGAGAGTGCCAGGGCTGATGACTCCATTCCAGCCGCTGAAGATATTGCCAGGGCATCCACTAGTGGTGTGCCTGAAGAAAGTGAACAAGTCAGGGCAACTGCATCAGTTGTGCCTGAAGAAAATGAACCAAAGTCCTCTACACCTCCTGCGCCTACACCATCTCCGATCCTTCCATCTCATTCAAATGTGAAGAAGACCAAGGCTGCCGAGCATGCAACTGCGAAGAAAAGGAAGGCATCAACTTCATCAAATTCTTTAGCTCCAAAGAAGATGAAGCCTATGACTAGCTCAATTGACAACCCAACTGATGTCGTTCCAGTCTCCTTCATGCCATTAAAGGACCTTGTTCCTTTTGGTGAAGATTATGTGATTCCCAATGAATCTGATGAAGAAACTCCTTCTGCTGCTTCGACAGAGCAGTTCGACGAAGAAATTGAAGTGGATGAAATCCCTTCAACCCCAGTCGTTTCCTCACCTATGCCTCAGTTCACTGCTGAAGAGGCGGGTGTTGAAGAAATGGAAGATGAGGATGTGGACATTGGCTGTACCACTCATGTGCTTAATGAGGAGTTTTGGGATAGTCAGCATCCCAACTCTCCAATGTTCATTCCGCTCCAAGCAATTCCTCAGTCCCCTGCTGCTACTGAAGTGCAAATGGGATCTGAAGAACCTCATGCAACCCCAAGTGTTCATGAAGAAATTCCAGCCACTAGTGCTGAAGAAAATGTCAATAAGGAAATGAAGAACCAGGTTCAAGCTGCAGAAGAGCCTGAAATTCCTCAACATGAGGAACCTGAGATTGCGATTCCTGAAGTGGTGATGCAATTGACCGACACTCCTTAGCCCAAGCCAAAGGATCCCTTCTTAAAGAAGCAAAAATTCAAGGTTGATGACTTCTTCAGCGAGCACGTGTTCTTCACTGAATTCAACCCCTATGACAATGCTTGTCTTAGAAGGAAGCGTTTCTGGACTGCTGGCCAGGCCAACTTCTATTCGTCACTGCTTTTCAACAAGGACAAAGTCTTCGATCATGAGCATATTCCTCATGTGGACATGAAATCAATGTCGTGCTTCTCTCAAGTCCTCAGCATGCTTCATGATGCAGGCTTGCTCAACTTCTGCTCTGACATAGTTGATTGGAATGAAGAGCTTATTCTTCAGTTCTACGCAACTCTGCATATCACAGGTGATGCTGCTAACGTCAACTCATGGGTGTTGGACTGGATGACTGAAAACACTCATTGCAAGGCACCTGCCTCTGAATTGCTTCGTGCCTTGCCAATCAGTCCTCCACCTGATGGTGCTTGTTGTCTGTATGATGAGCCTGAACTCACTGCTCACTATATGCAAGTGCTCATGAAGCCGCTGAATCCTGGTCAAGCCCCAAGGACCAAATTCCTCGTGAAGCAATTACTCTATGTGCCTCGAACCATCTATCGCATTCTGACGAAGATCATGAGTCCTATCAAAGGCCATGACTCATCCGATGAAGAAGTTATCGGGATGATGAAGAATATGCTTTTCAACATAATGCATGGCATCCCCATAAACTATCATGATTTCTTCATGAGGACTCCGGTGACTGTTGCACTTTCACCATTTGAGCTGAAGCCTTACGCACTGTGGATCATGAGATTCCTCAGAATAAGGTCTTCACTCAACTACAAGACTGATTTTCAGAATCACCTCAGCTACTTGCCCCCTATTGAAGTCCTCAAGCGGACAATTTCCTCATCTGGTGAGAAGGGCAAGTCACCAGCCGTTATCGATGAAGGCATTCGTCCATTGGATGGTCAATTCCACAAAGCTGCATCTTACCCCACCAATGATGACTCTGCCACTCATGATTCTGCTGCCAATGCTACCAAGTCAAGTCCTCAAGCTACTGCTCCTCGTGTGATGACTGACCGTGAGCTGCTTATTAGTCTTCACTAGAAGGTGGATCGAAACCACAAATGGGTTAAGCGTCAGTTTGGCTCTATTCTTCACAACATGACTTCTACACATAATGGAGTGAAGGAAAACCATTACTACCTCCATGAAGTGTTTGATCGCACCGAGGCTATTCTGTCACATCTATATGGTGAAGAAGATCTAAAGCAAATGGGCTTCAAGGAAGATTTTGACTGGTTTACGCCTCCACCGAAGAAATACAAGAAGGTCAAGGTTCCTCCCTTGGTCGCCAGTTCATATTCTTCATCGCGCGACACGGACGAGTACGAAGACTTGGATGACACTATAGTAGGCCCTACAATGACTCAAGACCCTGACAACGCTGCCGCTCCTCCATCATCATGATATTCTTCAGGGGCATTAGTCCTCAGTTTCAACCCTTTTGGTCATTCGATGACAAAGGGGGATAAATTTGAGTTAGTCTTCAAGCAGATCTATCCTATATGGGCGTTTTTTTGCTAAGTTACAACTCTCGTTCTTCTGATGACTTTGCTGGATCAAGTTGTAATCTTAAACTCTATGGTGGCCTGATACTTTTGTTGTGTTCTTCTGCGTGCTTATTCCTCATTAATGTTAATGCACGCATGCTGAATTACATCAGTCACCATATTTCATCATGCATTTCAAATTCTTCATATTATATGTCAAATGCGTGTATGAATTACAAGATATAGGGGGAGATCTCCATGATTATACTTTTCAAGTGTGCATTGCTTCAAAAGCAAACTCCTCACTATGCACATCTTCAGGGGGAGTTGTTCTATATCTTGCAATCAAATTCCTCAATATCAGTATTTACACTTCATATGTTTAGCCCCGTTGAAAACTTAACCTATATTGTCATCAATCACGAAAAAGGGGGAGATTGTAAGTGCATCTAGTGCCCCTTAGTGATTTTGGTGTATTGAAGGCTTATAGGTTAGGAGACTGATGTGTTTGTGAGTGTACACAGGTCTATAAGTCTATGAGGAGTTTGATATTTACAGAGAAACTCGACTCCTAAAAATGAAGTTCTTCAACTAAAGACTTTGGATTTCTGAAGACTTTCTTAAGACTTTGAAAGTGAAGAAATTGGTGTGAACTTGAAGACTTGGTAATCATTCGAGGAACATGAAGCGTGAAGACTCTTGTTTTTATAGTTTCATTTTCTCTTTCTTGAGTCATAGGAAACACCGTACTGTTAATGGGGGTCGAGGAAATACTAAGGAAAAATTTCTGTGATGCTCAACTCAAAATCCTACACCTACCAATCCCTTTGAGTGAAGCCATTGGAAATCTCATACAGTTCAGTCATATTCTTCAGTGACAGAGACGAAGTTCTTCTGGTCTCTGAGGAATTTGTTCTCACTGAGGAGTTAGGAATTCGCCAGTGCGGATTGCCTACACAGTGAGGAATATGATAGCCCTGAGGAATTTGAGAGTCAAATATTCCGACCGTTGTTGTGCTACGCGTCAGCTGTCCCAAAATATCCTACCACCTAATGGTCATATCAGACAAGGGCATTTATGTCTTATCATGTTGGGCTGCTCCCTAGGCTATAAATAGCCGCCCCTACAACCACTAGCTGGTTGGCTGCTCCGAGAGAAACTGACACTTGTCATTTCAGAGCATCCCATCCTCCAAGGACTTTGAGCGAAAATCATCAAGTGAGGAAAACCCAAACCCAAACCTTCAAAACCCCAAAGTGATTGAGCATCACTGAAGAGATTGATCCTGCGTGGATCCGACGCTTGTTACCTTTGAAGACTGTGCTTCTTCCAGACGGTTAGGCGTCAAGGTCTAGAGCATCCAAGAGGAATTTTGGATCGCCGAGTGACCGAGTTTGTGAAGGTTCAGAAGTCACCTGAAGACTTACCACGAGTGATTGGGCGAGGTCTGTGTGACCTTGGCTCAAGGAGAATACGGTGAGGACTGTGTGTCTGGGACTGGGTGTCCTCGAGTTTAAATACTCAGCCGTTCCAACCAGATGTACAACTGAGACAACAGTTGGAACTGGTCTACCAAATCATTGTCTTCACCGAGCTTACTGGTTCTATTTCCTCAACTCTTTCATTTCCTCATGTCTGTTGTTGTGTGCCTGTTCATATCTGTTTGAAGACTTTGACTGAAGACTTTCTCAATTTCCTCAGTTCAATTTCTTTAGTCTGTCCGTCTTCTTTCTTGTGTTATCCTGTGTTTACGCTTTCTGTACTCTGTGCTTGTCTTCATTTCATTATGATGACTATGTTTGTGTTCTGTAATGTTTACTTCTGAGTACTTATTCCGCTGCAAGTATTTCTTCTCTTAGGAATTTCCTCACCAGCAAATTCCTCAGTGAAGTATTCATAAAAATCGCCTATTCACCCCCCTCTAGTCGATATAACGCACTTTCACTTCACCGATAGCATCATGTGAGTTTGGTGCACCGGTAGCACCACAAGCTCGGTGTATCAAATATTCCCCCCCCTAAACCTATATATATTCTTGTGTCATCCATTTGCACCTCGATAGTTCTACACTCCAAGCATATACATGTACTTATAGTTAGGATTATACCTAAAAATAAGGTGTATTTTTTGGCCGCGGTGACGAAGACACATAATTGAATAATACCTTAATAAGCGGTGACTAAATAACGAGCGACATAATAAAAGGCAACTAAATCTCGTTATACCAGAATAAAATCAATCGGTGGGATGGAAGAGAGAGAAATATCATTGCATGCAATTAGGGAGAGAGATTTTTTACTACCTTCCTATTGGGAAGTATGTGCTACTTTCTATGTAAGGTATGTAATAAACGGTGAAAGAGCACGCACAAAAACTGAGAGAAAAAGAGAAATACACCTTAGAGCATGGTTAATACTATAGCCAATTGTTGGTTGTATGTAGCTGCCATGGGATCTCCAACGTCATGTCCTTGCTCCCGTGCGGGAGCACTGGGGCGTCCCGTCGGCCATCTCTAGACCCCCCCCCCCAAGTCCTCCCCTCTCGCCGCCGCTGCCACCGGGAGTCAAATCCTGTGTGGCGCGGTGGCGGCGGATCTCCTCGGTCAAAGTTCGGGGTCGTAGCGGGGCGCTCTCTCCGGCCATTCAGCGACAGTGACGTGGGGTGGCGGAGGTGGCCAGGATCGGCGACCTTGCGGTGGCAGACGACGCGAAGGCCAACGAGCGGTGGCGGCAGTGGTTGTCCCCGATCTGGACTCGGATGGGTTTGGACGGCTAGCGACCCAAGCTGCAGCACCTGTTGCGTCTCGTCAACTCTGATGATGGCACGCGGGCTCCTGGGTTCGTCCCCCAGCACAAGGAAGCTGGGGGCTCCGGCCCGAGGCATGGCGGTGGTGGACTCCTCTTCTGCCGAAGGTGGTCGACCGGCTAGTGTGGCGGATCCCTAGATCCCACGGCTAGTCCCGGCGATGAGTTTGGGAGTCATGGTTGCCGGTGAAAACCGAGCTCCAGCGTGCGATGGCGGCATCTACGCGTCGTTACCTTGTTCAAGGCATCGACATTGCAGGGTTTACGACGTGGAGTGTCGGCGGCGTGGCGCGGGCGCGTGGCAGGGTCCCGACGGTGAATGTGTGATGATGGATGTGCGTATGGAGGTGGCGTTGTCCGGTGCGTGGTGGCATCGAAGACACGCTTGGCAAGGTCGATGCGTCAGTACCTACTCTGAAGATGGTTCGGTGGAAGACGGTGGTGACAACCTCTGCAACGTGCGCATGTGGTGCCCGCTGTGAGTGAGTCGGACCGGTGTGTGACCCAGACCCGACAAACGGCTTGATCGGGGCCTCCCGCGTTAGATGTTGAGCTTTGGTGTCATGTCAGGGTAAGCGGCCCCGACAATCTAAACCCCTTCATAAAGTTAATAGTAGTAGCGATGGTTGTTGCAAGATGGTGGCTTCGGACTTATTGATCTATTACTTTATAAGATCTTGGTGAATAATTAATAAAATGGCTACATATGCATCCTTCGATTCGAAAAAAGGAAAAAATGTCATCTGAAGTCATTATGTGCAGTCACTCGTACAATAAGATTGGCTATTAGACTACTACTTTTTTTTATCTTCTCTCTTGCTCTAACATTGTATCTATTACTTTTGTCTAGGAACGCACATATAGATAGGCTCTTGCATGAGAGACCATTCTCACCATTTTTCATGTCTCTCTCCTCTAAATAGGCAAAAAATGTCATGTAAGCAGGTTATAAGCTCACTATTATACTTGCTCTTACATTGTGATTTTTTTTGAGAAAAACAAATACGCCTTATATAAAGGAACGAAAGGAGTAGTTAAGAAACTATTTTTTGCCCATGAATTACTTTCTCCCCGCATGTGGGTTTATTAGTCATCCAAGTATTTTAGGTCAAATTTTGACAATTAATTGGATTAATAATAAAAAATATATGTAGGAAAAACATACCCTCGAAAACTTATTTCGAATATGAACCCAGAATATATTTCTTGTGACATACTCCACCTGTCCCGAATTAGTTGTACATTGAAATATGAACCGGTGCCTAAACTTGGCGAGAAAAGTCACATTAGCGCCAAAACTTGCGGCATACATCAAACTCGTGCTAGCAATTGGCTCGGGCATGCATGCCAGCATGGTGTGGGACCCGCTGTCAATGATTGGATGTCGGGGAGGAGGGCGTGTGGCCTGTTTTTTTTTGTGAAAAACCACATAGAATTATTACTTTCTTACAAAAAGACCCTCAAACAGGGAATAAGGTTGTTCACCCCATCACTTTTGCTGTCATGTAAGGATTCATAATTTTTATATACATAAGGCTGAACAACATAAATTAAGATTAAGAAGTTTATTCCAACAAAAATAGTGTTGGCTTGATGATTCAAACCTACAGCCAAAGAATATACAGCGGCCACACGTACAACTCCAACCCATGACGTCTCATGTTAAAATGGATATTTGTAAATTTATAAAATAGCGTGCTCCTGTGGCTAAAAGGGACCGCGGTGCGGCCAATTTTTACATGTTCATTTTTTTTGTTTTTATAAAAAAATGTAAAAATACAAATTATAATTGTGTGTAATAAATAATATACCTACAATTAAAATAAATACATTACAAAGTTCATATAATCTCATAAAATATCTAATGATTTAACAAAAGTACATATAATTTAATTACGATCCTTTATAATTATAAAAGGTGTTAGCATGTTTAATAAATATAAACAAATTTAGAAAGGTTCATGTATTTAAATAAGTTGTTTTGTAAATTTTAAAAAAAATCAAGTTTTTAATTAAATATTGTTGTATCTATATAAAAGTGTTCATGTTTTAGGGAAAATTTACACTTTTTCAAAGTTTATATACTATATAAGAGTTTGTGACTTTTCTAAAAAGTAAATATGAGTATAGTGCACATTCAGATTACAGATCCTTGCATGAATACTATTTGAATCATATACATATTTTTTATAATTCATAAATATTTTAAATTATATCAAGGTGTTTTAAAATAACGTGTGCATTCTTTTTAAAAGGACATGACAATTTTTTAATCATGTTTTGTTATACAGTCATGAAGAGTAATTATACTTTGGAAACATGAGACCACTTTGGCTGGTGTGGTATCCATTTCCGCTATATAACCATTGGTCATAGGTTCGATAACACAGACCAGTTTCCATTTTTATTTTACAATTTGTGATGTTTCTTTCCGAGAGCTTTTTTCCAAAAAATTAATAATCATGGGGGTATACGCAAAACCTAGGCCACATGCCCATGCAGTCTCTGACGGCTGGTCCCATACCACGTTGGCGCGCCTAGTCAGCATCGTGTTCATATAAAACGGATTTGCACCAGACATGCACACCCGATCCAAGTTGTGGCACCGGTCAACGTATGTCGCAAATTTTGACGCTGAAGTGGACTTTCTCGTCAAGTTTAGGAACCATTGGTGTAATTGACTCTATAACTTATAATTTGCTAACTGAATAGATGGTCAAAATTTAACGTAATGAACAAGGGGCTAATAAAACCAGACGTGGGAAGTAATTGCCTTGAATCTTCACTTCACTGATCACACAATGTGAGACCGTGCAAAATACATTTTTGGACTTGCATGTGGTAGTGCGTTTGGTCTCGTAATGTCTGTTTGTCTCGTACGTATGGTCGGTACACATGCATGTGCAGTTCCAAATGGAAGAGCCGAAAAGGTGGACACGGCCAAAGTAATCGTTTCCATGGCTATTCTGATTCGGATTTCGTAGGGAAACCGACTCCCCTATGGAATGAGTCTGAAAGCGGTAAACTTGATTAGAACCTGCCATCAAGATTGACAGTGAAGTTCCCGCAGAAAAAAAAGAAGATCGATAGTGAAGTTGACGAATGTTACACGGCTATAGCCCATAGCTGTTGACTGATCGTCTGCGTGGCTAGAAACTGAAGCTTCTCTTCAACAGTAAGCCACAGTTGACACGCTATGCTGACGCGTTTGCCACCTTTACAGGGGACTTAATTAGCCTGCACAGCACCGTAATTAGTTTTTTTAGGGGACCGTAATTAGTTTCTTGGCTTGCAAAAGAGCCGGAATATCCTTATTTTCACTGATGAAGAGACGGTTGTCGAGGTAGGAGCTGAATCGACTGAACTGAAGTTCCATCAACCAACCTGGCACAAATCTCTGTAGCTAGCTGCACAGTGAAAGAAAAGAAGAGACCGCTAACCACTTCATTACGGATCGCTCTCTAGGCTCTAGCTTGTGTAGGCATCGACGAGGCCAAGTCGCAACTGCTCCGGCCCGGCCCGATCGATCCCTTCGTTGCCAACAAACGAAAGAGTTCCGTCCAACGCGAAAGCATGCTTAGCATAAGCAACAAACGGAAGCGGTCCAACTTGGCCATCATGACAGTCCTTGTACACCGCCTTGATGGCCAGCCGCACCTTGATTTGCAAGGTGGCGGAATTAGACCCGAAAAGTCGTCCTGACCCGTCCCCGCCAACCCATGTGGTTAGACAAATCCATAGCCGTTTGGCCATACTAGAGCACACAGTACGCCGTGACCTCGGTTGATCGGCGGTACTGTTCATGGGCATGTGAGGTCACATGCATGGGCGTGGACAAATGGAGCGCTAATCAAAGGCTATGGCTATGTGATCTCATTGTAGTACTCCAACAGGTACAAGCAATTAGATTGCAGGTTTGACCCTTGGCGTTGGACGGCGGCGTGCGTGTGGTTCAGGGCCCAACCGTTGCGGATTTCTGTGGTAAACGCGCGGGGAGATTTGGTCCGGGGGTGATGCCCGATAAGTTGACGAGCGTGTGCGGGCGGAGTGGAACGGTTGGGCACGGCCGCACTTAGCGGCTTCAGTGCTTCGCCATGGATGGATTGGTCGAGCTCGACCGCTGGGGCTAGAGTCTGACCGAGTCTGGACTCTGGGCGAGCACGGCAAGTTGCGATGTTCGCCTTGATGATGATTGCGAGACAGACGGGCGCACCATCGGGTAGGGAAGATACGTGCGTTCCTATGAGTGCGCACCGTCGCATACGTCTTGAAGTGTGTGGCGTCTATGACTCTGGAGTTGGACGGAGTGCGGCCATACCCGCCCATGCCACTGAGGTGGAACGGCGTTTGATAGGGAAAGCAGATTCTATTATAGCCGAACCGACAGTCTGAGAGACGGGCAGACAGCCACGCATGCAGGTGCATCTCACGCGCGCGCTATTGCTGTTTCTTCCGCCTTCAAATCTTAGGTTGTCAAATGGCCCGGCCCAGTTTCGCATCGCTTCATCGACAGCGCACTATGCGTTCGTTGGTTGGTTTTGGTTTTCTTTTTCGTTTGTACCTGTTGATTTTTTATCCGACTATCCTTTCAGGTTCTTTCAGGCCTTTTTATGGTTTCCTATTTTTGTTTTTAAAATTGGAAGTTTTTTTTTTCCTCTTTTGGTCTTTTCCAAAAATGATCGGATTGTGCTTTAATAAAGTTTTGTGTGTATTTAAAAATATTCTACATATATTAAGAAAAAGTTCATTGTACATTTAAAAAATGTTTAGTTTGTACGAAACATGTTCACCGTATGTTAAAGTTCACTGTACATTAATAATAGTTCACTGTACATATAAAAAAATGGCCACCGTGTATTTAGAAATAGTTTATTCCACATTTTAAAATGTCAATTTGTATTGAAAATGATCATCATATATTGAAACAAAATTTAGGTGTAGGAAAAAATTATTTAGTGTGTATTTAAAATGTTCATTATATAATAAAGAATTTTCACCATGTATTAGAAAAGAGAAAAAAAACAAAATAAAAACCAGAAGGAAAAGCTGCAACAATGCAACGAATGGGAATACAACAAGAAAAGTCAAATTGGGTCGGCCCAGTTTGACTTGCCAGTGATGTCGCCGCATCCGATTTCCCCGTGCGGACGGCGTATAAGATCCACCTACGATGACATTGCCGCAATTTCGCAGACGCCGGAACCGAGAAGTTAGATTGAATTATGACTCCAATTTCAAATCAGCATTGCCCCCAATGTGGTCATGTGGCGACTACCTATGGTTGTGAGGTGCAGCCACATTGCCCTCGGACCTCAGGTGTTCAATGGATCCCATGGAACACCCAAACTGGGTAGCTGAGCTGTTGTCGACAGAAATATTTTGCATTATGCTTCGTGTTTGGGCTGGGCCGCTGGTCACATGGGGGAAGAAAGAGAATTTCATCGCACTGCTGCGTAAACATGACAACTCAGTAATAAACTTTTGTGAGATTGCCTTATAAACTATCATGTCATTGTTGGAAATATGCCCTAGAGGCAATAATAAAATGGTTATTATTATATTTCCTTGTTCATGATAATTGTCTATTGTTCATGCTATAATTGTAATAAATGGAAACCGTAATACATGTGTGAATGCATAGACCACACCATGTCCCTAGTGAGCCTCTAGTTGACTAGCTCGTTGATCAATAGATGGTTATGGTTTCCTGACCATGGACATTGGATGTCATTGATAACGATATCACATCATTAGGAGAATGATATGATGGACAAGACTCAATCCTAAGCATAGCACAAGATCGTGTAGTTCGTTTGCTAGAGCTTTTCTAATGTCAAGTATCTTTCCATAGACCATGAGATTGTGCAACTCCAGGATGCCGTAGGAATGCTTTGGGTGTATCAAACGTCACAACGTAACTGGGTGACCATAAAGGTGCACTACAGGTATATCCGAAAGTGTCTGTTGGGTTGGCACAAATCGAGACTAGGATTTGTCACTCCGTATGACAGAGAGGTATCCCTGGGCCCACTCGATAATGCATCATCATAATGAGCTCAATGTGCCTAAGGAGTTAGCCACGGGATCATGCATTACAGAACGAGTAAAGAGACTTGCCGGTAACGAGATTGAACGAGGTACGGGGATACCGACGATCGAATCTCGGGCAAGTAACATACCGATGGACAAAGGGAATTGTATACGGGATTGATTGAATCCCCGACATCATGGTTCATCCAATGAGATCATCGTGGAACATGTGGGAGTCAATATGGGTATCCAGATCCCGCTATTGGTTATTGGCTGGAGAGATGTCTCGGTCATGTCTGCATGGTTCCCGAACCCATAGGGTCTACACACTTAAGGTTCAGTGACGCTAGAGTTGTAATGGGAAATTGTGGTTACCGAAAGTTGTACGGAGTCCCAAATGAGATACCGAACGTCACGAGGAGTTCCAGAATGGTCCGGAGGTGAAGATTTATATATGTGAAGTCTAGTTTCAGTTGTCGGAAGGTTTCGGGGTTGTCGGTATTGTACTGGGACCACTAAAAGGTGTCCGGGGGTCCACCGGGTGGGGCCACCTACCCCAGAGGGCCAAGTGGGCTGAATATGGGTGGAAACCAGCCCCCTAGTGGGCTGGTGCGCCCCCCAAGGGCCCAAGGCGCCTAGGGTTGGAAACCCTAAGGGGTGGGGGGTGGGGGGGCTCCCACCTGCTTGGGGGGCAAGTCTTCCCCCCTTGGCCGCCGCCCCGCCCCCCTCTAGATGCATCTAGGGGGCCGCCTCCCTATTCCCTTTCCCCTATAAATAGTGAGGGGTGGGAGGGCAGCCACACCCTTCCCCTGGCGCAGCCCTTCCCCCTTCCAACTCCTCCTCCTCTGTAGTGCTTAGCAAAGCTCTGCCGGAGAACCACGAGCTCCACCACCATGCCTTCGTGCTGCCATAGTTCTCCCTCAACTTATCCTCCCCCCTTGCTGGATCAAGAAGGAGGAGACGTCCGGGCTGTAGGTGTGTTGAGCGTGGAGGTGCCGTCCATTCGGTGCTTGGATCCAATCTTTCGCGATTTGAATCGCCGCGAGTATAACTCCATCAACCGCGTTCTTGTAACGCTTCTGCTTAGCGATCTTCAAGGGTATGAAGATGCACTCCCTCTCTCTCGTTGCTAGCATCTCCTAGATTGATCTTGGTGACACCTAGGATTTTTTTTGAATTATTACCGCGTTCCCCAACAGTGGCATCATGAGCTACGTCTATGCATAGATTCTATGCACGAGTAGAACACAAGTAGTTATGGGAGATGATTTGGTCAATTTGCTTACTGTTACTAGTCCTATCTTGATTCGGCGACATTGTGGGATGAAGCGGCCCGGACCGACCTTACACATATGCTTACGTGAGACAGGTTCCTGATACATCTCCGTCGTATCTATAATTTTTGATTGTTCCATGCCAATATTATTCAACTTTTACATACTTTTGGCAACAATTTATATGATTTATTTGGACTAACTTACTTATCCAGTGCCCAATGCCAGTTCCTGTTTGTTGCATGTTTTTGTATCGCAGAAATCCATATCAAACGAAGTCCAAACGTGATGTAACTCCACAGAGAATTATTTTGGAATATTTGTGAATTTTTGGAATCACCGCAAACGGAGGCCCACACGGACCATGGTACACAAGGGCGTGCCCTAGGCCTCTGGCGTGTGGTGGTGGGTGCTGCTCACCTCGTACGTTGGTTGGAGCTGTACTTCGGGTGCAAGGAAGCTTATATCAGGAAAAAAATCATATAAAACTATCAGCACAATCGGAGTTACGGATCCCCAGGAATAAAAGAAACGGTTTTTGGCCAGATCTAGGGAGCGTGTAACAGAACATAACAGAGAGGGAGATCCAATCTCAGAGGGCTCTCGCCCCTCCGCCACCATAGAGGCCATGGACCAGAGTAGGAACCCTCCTCCCATCTAGGGGGAGGCCAAGGAAGAAGAAGAAGGAGGGGGGCTCTCCCCCTCTCTCCCGATGGCCCCGGAGTGCCACCGCGGCTAGGATCGTGATGGCGATCTACATGAACAATCTTGCTACCGTCAACACCAACTCTCTCCCCATCTATGTAGCAGTGTAACACCCCTTCTCCCCGCTGTAATTCTACTTAAACATGGTGCTCAACTCCATATATTATTCCCCAATGATCTATGGTTATCCTATGATGCTTGAGTAGATCCATTTTGTCCTATGGGTTAATCGTGATCTTGGTTGGTATGATTGTATATTTTATTTATGGTGCTGTCCTACAGTGCCCTCCGTTCTCGTGCAAACATGAGGGCCCCCGCTGTAGGGTGTATGTTCATGGTTTGCTTATTGTTAGTGTTGCGGGGGTGACAGCAGCCTAAACACAGATAAGTGGGTCATGGCGTATGGGAGTAAAGAGGACTTGATACTTAATGCTATGGTTGGGTTTCATGACCTTAATGATCTTTAGTAGTTGCGGATGCTTGCTAGTGTTCCAATCATAAGTGCATATGATCCAAGTAGAGAAAGTATGTTAGCTCATGCCACTCCCTCATATAAAATTGCAAGAATGATTACCGGTACTTGTTATTAATTGCCTAGGGACAAATGACATTCTTGTTGACAAAAGCTATCCACTTTTATTACCTTGCACTTTATTCATAGTTTTATTCTCGCAAAGTACTCATAGTTTTATTCTTGCAAAATAGTTTCATACTTGTTTTAGGTAAAACAAACGTCAAGTGTGCGTAGAGTTGTATCGGTGGTTGACAGAACTTGAGGGAATATTTGTTCTGCCTTTAGCTCCTCGTTGGGTTCGACACTCTTATTTATCGAAGAAGTCTACGAACGATCCCCTATACTTGTGGGTTATCAAGACCTTTTTTCTACCACCGTTTCCGGGGAGCAATAGCGTGGGGTGAATATTCTTGTGTGTGCTTGTTTGCTTTATCACTAAGTAGTTTTTATTTTCTGTTCTAAGTTGTGCTCTATCTTTAGTTATGGATATGGAACACGAAACACCAAAAAAATTAGTGGTACTCGCTACTCATGGAGATGGGGAACCTCCTAAAACCCTTGATGCTCGTTATGTGAAAAATATTATGCATTACTTTGATAGTCCTGAGAAAACCCCATTCAACTTGATAATGGGAGTAATGTTGGATCAATGTGAATACTTTAGGGATTATAGCTTGACACAAAAAGGGGAACTCTTATGGGATCAAATTCATATGTTGCATTGGTATGCTCGGGAGCTATGCTTGAGATATGATTATACTTGTTGCTCTAGGATGAACGCTCCACATCTTCCCTTTTCATGTGAACTTAATGATAATAAAACCTTGGCTTCTTATGCTAATGGTATATATGATTATTATGATGTGGAACGAATAGAAGAATTTGTTGCTTTTAAGGGTGCTTATGAAATTGAATCTTTGTTTGAAAACTTTGAAGATTTTGATGATTCAGTTTGTAGTCCTGAAAATTTTTCCATCCTTAAATATTGCTATGATAATTACAAATACAATTCCGATATTGATGCATTTATTGAGAAAATCTCTGCTATCCAAGAGGAGAATAATATTTTGCAGGAGACTATGGAAGAAGGAATTGATGAAACTGTGAGCTCATTGGATGAAAAAGATGATGAGGAGAGAGAAGAACAAAAGGAGGAAGAACGAATTAGCTACCCATGCTCACCTTCTAATGAGAGTAACTCTTCAACTCATACATTGTTCAATGTCCCTTTATTCTTACCGAAGGATGAATACTATGATAATTGCTATGATCCCATTGATTCTTTTGAAATATCCCGTTTTGATGATGCTTGCTATGCTTGTGGCCAAGATGCCAATATAAGTTACACTATTGGAGATGAACTTGCTATTGTTCCTTATTTTAAGAATGAAATTGTTGCTATTGCACCCAAACATGATAGTCCTATTATCCTTTTGAATTCTCCCAATTACACTATATCGGAGAAGTTTGCACTTGTCAAGGATTATATTGATGGGTTGCCTTTTACGATTGCACATGATGATTTTGATGAATATACTATGCATGTGCTTGCTGTTCCTACATGCAATTATTATGAGAGAGGAACTACATATCCACCTCTCTATGTTTCCAACACGATAAAATTGCAAGAAACTGCTTATGCTATGTATTGGCCTTTACTTGATGTGCATGAATTGTTCTTGTATGACATGCCGATGCATAGGAAGAGAGTTAGACTTCATCATTGCTTGATATATGTTGCTTTGTGCTCACTAGTAAATTCCAAATCATTACTAATTCAAATTGGCTTTGATATACCTTGGGATCCGGGTGGATCCATTACTTGAGCACTTTATGCCTAGCTTAATGGCTTTAAAGAAAGCGCTGCTAGAGAGACAACCCGGAAGCTTTAGAGAGTCATTTATTTCTGTTGAGTGCTTTTATAAAGTTTAAAAACAAAAAAATATAGAGGGGAACTTAAAACTTTTTCAAAAAGAAAAGTGAAAGTGAGGAGGACGAGCACCGTGGAAGCGGGAGCATGCCTTGAACTTTGTTCATGCCCATGGAAACTTTGTGAATCTTGAACTACAGGAACTTTTCAACAAAAATAATTATCCCCGTGTACAATTCCATTGTATTATAAAAATAATGTGCCAAGATTTGCCTTTAGGATGAGTAGATTGCTTGTTGGTTTGTGCGGTGCAAAACAGAAACTTTGGCTGTAGTGCTCGATTTTATATCTTTTACTGGAACGTCAAACGGTTCTGAAAAGTTTTGTACTGTCTTTCTATACAAAATGTTTATTTTTTCCTATTTTGTTCAGAATTTTTAGAGTTACAGAAGTATGGTGGATGTTCAAATCTTTACAGACTTTCTTGTTTTCACAGATTGTTGTTATAGCTTCATTATTTGCGTATGTTTGAATTCTTGTTGAAGCCTCCTTGACTTGGGGCCATATAATTGTGATAGCATACAGTGGGTAATGTTTGTTTATACTTATACAATAATGTTACAACAATACATGATGGGATTTTATTGCCATATTCACTAACCCCGCCACTGAAAGTTCGATTAAGTTTTGTGTGGATGAAGTGTTCGAAGATCAAGGAGGTCTCGATATGAGGAGAAGGAGGAGAGGCAAGAGCTCAAGCTTGGGGATGCCCAAGGCACCCCAAGTAAATATTCAAGGAGACTCAAGCGTCTAAGCCTGGGAATGCCCCGGAAGGCATACCATCTTTCTTCAACAAGTATCAGTATGTTTTCGGATTTGTTTCGTTCATGTGATATGTGCAAATCTTGGAGCATATTTTTTTGTTTATTTTTCACTTTTATTTGGTGCACCATGCTGGTATGAGATAGTCCATGGTTGATTTATAGAATACTCATTGCACTTCACTTATATCTTTTGAGCATGGCTTTATAGAATGCTTCATGTGCTTCACTTATATCATTTCAAGTTTGGATTGCCTGTTTCTCTTCACATAGAAAACCGATGTTCGTAGAATGCTCTTTTGCTTCACTTATATTTGTTAGAGCATGATCTTTTGTAGAAAGAATTAAACTCTCTTGCTTCACTTATATCTATTTAGAGAGACAAACGGAATTGGTCATTTGCATGGTTAGTCATAAAATCCTACATAAAACTTCTGGATCACTGAATATGATATGTTTGATTCCTTGCAATAGTTTTGCGATATAGAGATGGAATATGTGGGAAGTACTAGTAAAAGGTTGTGGTTACTAAGAATATTGGTGTTAAAGTTTGTGATTCCCGAAGCATGCACGTATAGTCTCTTGTTATGCTATGAAAGTTGGAGCATAATTTATCCTTGGTTGTCTTCCTTATGAGTGGCGGTCGGGGACGAGGGATGGTATTTTCCTACCAATCTACCCCCCTACACTAGTAGAAAACAGAGCTATATTACCGGTTCGTAATGGCCTTTAGTGCCGGTTGGGCAACCGACATTAACGGGTGGGGACTAAAGGCCCCCCCCTTAGTCCCGGTTCAGCACGAACCGACACTAAAGGGCCACCACGTGGCAGGAGCCAGCGCCAAGGGCTAGGAGACCTTTAGTACCGGTTTGACATACCAACCAGTACTAAAGGTTTAGGGGGATTTGGGGTTTATGATATCTTTTTCCTTTAATTTTGTTTTTTTTTTCATTTTATTCTTTTTCATTTGCTGGTATTTTATGATACTACATATTGTACACATTATGCATATATATAAATAGAATTTCTCGTAGAACGAT